>NW_017306765.1:527616-532370 GCF_000935625.1 Nanorana parkeri | reverse complement strand
AAAAATGCGTTGGGTGCACCAATGTGCGAAAACGACAATTCCGCCTATTGTGCCGCACATGTTACATATGGCTGCAAACATCGGAATGAGAGCAATAATTTAAGGGCCGTTAATTACTGGTAACATTAAACCGATGAGCGGTAAAAGCTTTTAAAGCTTCGCCTATGGCCAATTTTGGGTGTGGTCGTTTTCTGCGATTTTGCGGGTGCAATCTTAAAGCTTGACATTTTTGGTGTCTATTTACCCGACATGACCCTGTCTTTTATATTTTACAAAAAAATTGGGGTGATAATAAATGTTTGATAACATTTCATAGGGAAACAGGTTTTTTGTTTTACAAAATTTATGGTACTTTTTTTGTTATATAGTAAAAAATAAAAACCCCAGTGGTGATTAAATACCACCAAAAGAAAGCTCTGTTCGCAAAAAATGGAATTACATTTGTTTCAGTACAGCGTTGCATGACGGAATAAATGTCAGTCAAAGTACCGCAGCGCTAAATACTGAAAAATGGCCTGGCCAGGAAGGGGGTGTAACACCCTGGTCTTCAAGTGGTTAATATTAAATAAATTAAATGTAAAGAATAAAAAAAATAAAAATTTTAAGTCCCCCGATCCCTGCGAGCACACGCATTGTCACGTAAACATGCGTCGGGTGCGCCTATGAAAACGACAATTGCGCTACACATGTTGGTTATCACCACGCACGCCAGAGTAAGAGCAATAATTCTAGGGCCAATATTTACACGTATCTCTAAATTGATGACCTCTGGGGGCTTTTAAAGCGTTGTGTATGGACTTTTTGGGGTACTGAATTCTGTTGCAGTTTCACTGACGCACTCAATTTTTAACCTGGGTATGTTGGTTATCTATTTACTCGTTGTAACCTCATCTTTTATATTTTAAAATGCAGTGCAGTGTGTTTTGGCGTGTTTGTGCTGCGTTATTGCCGCATTCTGGGCCGTTTTTACAATTTTGTTTTTAGCCTAAAATGGGCTTTCAGTGCGTTCCAGGGCATTTGCATGTGTTTTTGATGCATTTGCATTCGTTTTGGTGCATTCCAGACTAGAAAAAATAGGGCATGCTGCAGTTTTTCCACATGCTGTGAAACTTCTCTGGTGCGAACTAGAGCCCAAAATACCACTGGAATACATTGGATGCAGTTTTGGTGTGTTCTGTAACTGCACTGCTCTGCATCTGCTCCGCACTTGGTGTGAACTAGCCCTGAAAGCGATTCTGGCAGCTGAGCTGATGTCCTATCACTTCCATGGGCTGGTAAACTGTCCACCCTGTTCAAAAACTCCTGCCTTGCTATCCGGGCTCCGCTGTCCCTCCTGTGGGCCTAAGGGCCCATTCACATGAGATGCAGTCTGTTCCGTTTTTGAGCCGCATCAAAAATGCAGCACCATGCTGTCCTATGGGATTCTGGTGTTCTGTTCACACCAGACTAGTGCGTTCTGATGCACTCAGAAAAAGTACTGCTTGTACTATTTTTAGCTGCATCGGATCAAGACGGAACGCATCAAAACGCAACAAAAACGCATGCAAACGCAATGGAACACGCCTGAAATCCCATTTTAAGCAAAAAGAAAAGCCCCCCAAAAACAACAAACAACGCATCAATCGCGGTAAACCCAGTGCAAAATAGCTGTAAAGTCACGGTAAAATTATGGAAAAACACCTAACTCGTAAACATTCGTCGAGTGTGTACAAAAACCATGAGTGCACTAAAGTACACATGTTAGGTATCACCACGTGCGCCAGAGTGAGAGCAAAAATTATAGGGCCAACATTCATGGATAACTCTAATGACCTGCACAGGGTTTTAAACCGTTGCCTATGGACAATTTGGGGGACTGTATTTTGTCACCGTTTCACAGGCGCACACGATTTTTAAGCTTGGCATGCTGGGTATCTATGTACTCGGTACAACCTCATCTTTTATATTTTACAAAAAAAAAAGTATTATTGTGTGTTTTTGTGCACTAAAGTTAACTGACGTTAATTTTTTCCTTAAATTTGGGGTTTGATAAAGAGTTGAGCTAATATCATGTGACATAAATATTTGTTATAATGCAGATTTGAACTGCAAATTATGGTTTGTAAACCAGGTGGATGGATCTGCCTTAGACATGACCAAGTATGAGCAATTTATATTCTATTTTGGAATTGCTTTACAAATTAGATATTTGGTCATAAACATACAATTAGGATTGGAGTTGCAAATTTAGAACGGTATATTGTTCTTTCATAGAGTATTTTTCTTATTCATTCACAATGAGACACTATAACTATCTGCAATCAACTAAATTAAACCAAAAGTAGAACATATATGATTATATGTTAATATTGAGAGAACGTTTGGATACCCTACTATTTTATAACAGCTAAATGAGGGGAAACATAATGGGGGAATTTATCAAAACTAGAGCAGGCAGCAACTGGAGCAGTTGCCCATAGCAACCAATCAGCAGCTCTCTTCAATTTGCTCAGTTGAGATTTGAAAATGAGAGATAGAAGCTGATTGATTGAAGTGCAAATCTGCTCCAGATTTTGTCTGCTCCAGTTTTGATAAATCCCCCCCAATGTATTTGTACAGTGCAACAATAATTAATGAATGATGGGGTACCCAAGGTTAGATGAGAATAATAATAATACATTCATTTAATCAAGTTGGATCTCTATGAACTGGTTTTAATGTTAACAGTATATGAATGCATAATTATGTTGGTTATGCTATGATGCTTTCTGAGACATGGAGATTATATATATATTAAAGATGCACCGATATATCGGCCGCCGAAACATATCGGCCGAAAATTGCACTTTTGGCATATACAGCAGTGCATCCCTGGTTTCTCTCCTCCCCGCTGGGCGATGCTCTGTGTCTGAGCGGGGAGGAGAGAAACTATCACAGGCGGGCCGAGCGCTGCGGTGTCTCTCCTCCCACACCGCTCAGCCTCCTGTCACAGATCAAAGGAGAGCAGTGTGGGCGGAGACAGCCTTTTCTGTCACAGCAGGCTGAGCTCCTGTGACAGTGTGCCAGAAGGAGAGCGAGTACAAACACTCAGCTATCAGCAGAGGCGTAGCTAGGTCATGAGGCGCCCGGGGGCAAGTCTTCCATTTGCACCCCCCACACACCAAACCATAGTTCAATACTCTGGACCAATTTTTCCCCTGCGCCTCCCTGCCACTGTCAAACCATTTTTAATAATGGTTTGACATAAGGTCAGTTAACTAAATAATCATACAGCATACAATTTTAAAAAAAAGTTATATTTTTTTCAAATTATATAATTGAAAACAAAGAACAGACAACCAGCCACAGCCATCAGAAGCATGCCATCAGCCATCACCAGTGCATGCTGGATTACATAAAGAATGCAGTAGAATTTGTTTTCTTCAAGTACCTTGTGTGGCAGTGCATGGCAATGTCACTGTCACATTTGGCAAAATAGTCACCCAGGAATCTCAGCTAGAGGGGAACATAAAGCACAATCTATTACATGGAAATTGCTTGTTTTGCAGTTATTTATTGGTTTTCCGGATTTGGCTTGGGTTCCTGCAAATGGGAGACTTCAGAGACCATTGGGAGGGATGAAATATCCATACCTGTGCCCAGACATTAGTGGTGACCAGCACAACCCTTATGAAAAGGCTGCTGGCGAATGTTCAGTGTTCCAGCTGGGAGACAGAGGAGGTGTCTGTCCAGGAGTCAGGAGGAATCCATCCTGGAACCAGCCTGTGTGGCAAAATGAGGAGAACCATTTGGTGTGGCCAGTGTGTGGTAAACAGCCTATGTGGCAGAATTTTTTTCATAGTGACAACCTGCATTTGGTGAGACTTTGACAACTGTGATTTTGCTGAGACAAGTAAAGTTGTGTAAAAATGTTGGAGAAACCCCTGTGAGCAGGGCCAGATTAACACAGAGGTGGTTGTAGCTCCTGCTCCAGGCCCACCTCTGCTAATAGGTCCGACCTGAGTAGCTGCCGGCCCGATGACAATCCAGGTCGGCCACGACCAGGCAGCCGCGCCCCTCTATTCAGGCATTATAGCGGGCCCTCTGGTATGCCTGAGCAGAGAGCTGCATCTGCTGTGGCTTCAGCCCATCAGCCTCACTGACCACCTATAGCCCGCACTGACCACCTGGAGCACACACTGATCACCTGGAGCCTGCACTAAATGCCTGGAGCCTGCACTGACCACCTGGAGGCCACACTGACCACCTGAAGCCCGCACTGACTGCCTGGAGCCCATACTCACCACCTGGAGCCTGCACTGACCATCTGAAGCCCATACTTACCACCTGTAGCCCACACTGACCATCTGGAGCCCACACCGACCACCTGAAGCCCGCACTGACCACCTGGAGCCTGCACTGACCACCTGAGAGCCCGTACTGACCACATGGAGTCCGCACTAACCACCTGGAGCCCACACTGACCGCCTGAGAGCCTGCACTGACCCCCTGAGTTCTTGAACTGGCCATCTGAAAGCTAGCACTGGCCCTTTGAGAGCCAGCACTGGCCCCCTGAGAGCCAGGACTGGCCACCTAAGATTCTGCACTAGAGGTGCACCGAAATGAAAATTTCCAAAACTAAACCGAAATAAAAAAAAATGTCAATCCGAAACAGAAAATTACTTTTCACACATTTTTAAAATAAATGATTAAATAATTGTATGTATTATGTTAGACATTTAAATTAGTTTAATGGGTTTAACCACTTCCTGCGTTTTCACGTAATTGTATGTCAT
>NW_017306765.1:522629-525985 GCF_000935625.1 Nanorana parkeri | reverse complement strand
TGGCCGCCGTCGGCTTCCACAGCTCATCTGTCTCTCGTGTGAGCCTGGAACCGGCGTGGAGGGTCTCCCCTGATAGATCGGAGGAGATCTGATCTCTCCTCCGATCATTGGACCCGTAAGTGATGTGCATTACATCACTTCCGGTGTCACTGTGCACATTGTCTGGCTCCTACAGCCAGAAGAAGAAGCTGATGAAGCCGATCTCTGCTTCATCAGCTTCTTTGGGGTCCCTAGGTGACGCCTGATGTCTACATAAAGAGGACCTGTCACATTATATTTGCCATTACATAGGGGGCTTGCTAGCCCCCTATGCAATAGCAATAAAACTGAGTGTGAAAAAAAGAAATTTGTAACAATTAAAGTAACATTAAAAAAATTAAGGTCTCCCGCCCCCCACGTGCGCGCTCATACAACGCAAACACGGGTCAGATACAATGTTCAGTACAATGAACCACTTGAGCATCTTTCGTCTGATTTATAGGGACAAATGTACGTGCAAATTGTTCCCGAATTGACCGTGCAAGCAAACGCCCGCACTTATCTCCATGTTCATACAAGGATCTGCACAGGTACTCCCTATATTTAAAGGAGATCTATGAGGTGAGTGATTTCCACTCATGCTCATAGTTAGAGCTGACCTGTGACAAAGAAGTTGTCACAGGGCGGCTCTATCAATCGGGAAGTGAGCAGAAACATGCACGATCTGCTCACTTCTTGATCGTCTCCCTGCAGAGAGCAGTGACTGTCAGTCATCGCTGCCTGCAGAGATTCCCCTCCTTCAGCACTGAGTGGAGGAACGGACGGGGGAGGGGGCGAGCACAGCTGGCTCTGCCTCTAAATAGGCAGAGCCAGCTGTCACTCACGCAGCTGGGTGGATCTCGACAGTAATGTCAGGATCCGTCCCGTCTGCGGCGCTCACAGTATATGGCGGGCAATAGCCCGCCATATACTGAGCTTTGGGTCAAAGGAGGACGCTAGTACATGTCCTGTGACCCAAGCCAGTAATATGGAAGAAGCACGCAAAGACTTGTATTGAAGCTCCAGAGCATGAATATCTCTCAACAGTGTCGTAATCTCCTCAGAGCGGGCTTTCTTCAACCCTTACATTTTTAAGTACATTGACCAGAGGTGAGCTGGGCAGGCACTTATTGGGTGGATAAATGTGGACCAAGCGTTATTATCATATGCACTCTACACATTTAATTATGCTATGCACGTGAACAAAGATCCTGTGCATACATTTGGAAAGACAGTTATTGTTATTCAAAAGTCTTGTTCTCCCTATTTTCCCTCATATGTTATGACACACTTACATGGTTACAGATGTGTCTCTCTGGACCCGGTGTTTCTACCATTGCATCATCCACAGCCTGACATAGCTGTGTAAGGAGAGAAGGATCAGCCAGTGCTTGTTAATTATGAATGTATGCAATACGCCTTTGAGGTTTTCTACCTAGCACATGGGGAGCTTACTTACTGTTTAACTGATCTCCCATCTCTCTTGCTTCTCTTGCTCCTGTTTTGCCATAATTACTACACAGTGCATGACTTCATAAATTGGCCCATGACCTATATTTTGTAATCTAGGAACACTGCTACCTCTGAAAACATCTTAACAGCTGTCAGCATGCTTCTACTGCAATGCTGTCTTCACATGGCATATCAGGAAATCTGGTTTTGGGGAATTGATGTTGTTTTTTTTTCAATCTTCAATGGCTTGTGCTATGTCATATAGTGTCCTGTAAACTTTAGCCGAGGTCAGGGCCTGCTGCAGGCAGTAAGCACAATCCAGGCATGAGCCAAAGGTCGGGACAGGCCTTTTACGATGGAGATGGATTACATATAACATCTGCTGATACCCACAATCCAGGGAAAGGTTAAGGTCAAGGCTAACTATGGTCAGAGTCAGGATTCAAAGGGTTCAGTACAGGGCCAATGTAGACAGGACTATCAGAAACTGTGGCCTTGGGATGCATGGCCTCATTCAGCTGCCAAACAGTAGATTTCCCAGCTGACAACTAAGTGTAAAGAAAGGTGTGGGGATGCTGGCTGACATCATAATGTCAGCCAGTATTCCAAGACCCTTTTTTTACATTCAGCTGTCAGGTGATTCCCCAGCCGGCAGCTAAATGGCCTCAGGGATGCATAATTGGTAACCGATGAATGGGAAGCTGTCAGATTTACAACAGTTTCCGTTACATACTTGACCCACTCTGAGCACTGGTGTCTCCCTGTACACCAGATCAGAGGTGGCCTTAATTACCACCAGTTTTTCAATATGTGAACTGTTGGTAATTAGTTTTGAATCAGTTCCAGCCATAGTCAGATTCTTAGAGTGGCGCAAATAAAAACTACCTGAATCTGTCGCAAGTGTTGGTAATGCTACCGAAACTAGCAATAGGGCTTTATTTTTATTTTGATGCAGGCCACTGGCGTCCAGGTCGCACTTGCGACCGTGACCTGGTGTTCCACCAGTTTGGGGGGCCCAGAGAGAAGGATGGCAAGCCGCCCGCGGAAAAATGTGATTAACCGCGGCGGCTCTGATCACACCTGCCAGCGCTCTCTCTCTCCTCCCGGCCGCTGCAGCTTCAGAGCAGCCAGGAGGAGAGAGAGGGAGCGCTGACAGGTGTGATCAGAGCCGCCTCTCTGTTTCTGTCACCATTGAACATCTTGTACATGAAAATCATATCCCCCCTTAATCTCCTTACTTCCAACATGAACATGTTTAAATTTAGTAGCCTTGTCTCATAGCTCTGGTCCTCCATTCCCCTAATTAGTTTAGTTGCCCTCCGCTGGACCCTCTCCAGCTCAAGGACATCCCTTCTTAGTACTGGCGACCAAAACTGGACCGCGTACTCCAGATGAGGCCGAACCAATGCTCTATAAAGTGGCAAAATTATAGACTTGTCTCTGTAGTACATCCCCTTCTTAATACAGGACAAGACCCTACTTGCTTTGTTTACAGCAGCCTGGCACTGCAAACTACCCTTTAGTTTGTGGTCTACAATGACCCCCAAGTCTTTTTCTATTTCTGACTTCCCTAGTGGCATACCCATAATTGTATAACCCATTTGCTTGTTTTTATTTCCAAAGTGCATTACTTTGCATTTATCGACATTAAACCTCATCTGCCATATATTCGCCAACTCCCCTATTTTATCCAGGTCCTCCTGTAATGCTATACTGTCTAGATCCGTTTCTAATACCCTCCCTATTTTTGTATCGTCTGCACACACTGAAATATGGCTATTCACACCCTCCCCGATATCATTAATAAACAGGTTAAACAATATGGGTCCCAGCACAGAACCCTGAGGCACACCGCTTATTACATTAGCCCAGTCTGAAAAGGTGCC
>NW_017306765.1:491461-520241 GCF_000935625.1 Nanorana parkeri | reverse complement strand
ACACTGAAATATGGCTATTCACACCCTCCCCGATATCATTAATAAACAGGTTAAACAATATGGGTCCCAGCACAGAACCCTGAGGCACACCGCTTATTACATTAGCCCAGTCTGAAAAGGTGCCATTTATAGATACTCTCTGGACCCGTTCCCGTAGCCAGCTCTCTATCCACGTACACACTACTTCATCTATGCCCATAGATCTCAGCTTGTGTAGTAATCGTTTATGTGGTACCGTATAAAAAGCCTTTGAGAAATCCAGATATACCACATCTACCAGCCTCCCTCCATCCATATCTCTACTTACCCCCTCATAAAAAGTTAGCAAGTTAGTCAGGCAGGAACGGTCTTTCCTGAACCCATGCTGATTGTTCCGGTTTTGAAAAAAAAGGGGGGGGGGGGGCTTTAATGTTTTCTTGCACCGGGGCCCTGAGGTTTCTAGTTACGTCTCTGATGCAGGCCCTTTTAAGGTTCCATACTGCCAGAAAAGTGGCACTAAGCCATTATTCCCCAATTGTCTGTACACATTTGCCTAATCTTCCAGTGTAGTTAATCTGGCCAAGAGGGAGGTAGGGGACTTCAACCATCGTCTTCCAGTTGGCAAGTGAGACAATATGCTCAAATTAGCTGCTCAAATAAAGCTTGCTGAAGCACAGCTAGGTTGTTAAAGGAGCCAGCATAGCTCACCAATAGAAATGCCCTCAATGATGAATGGGAATTGGACTGTTTCTTTCCTGACCAAAGTGAAGAGAGTGTCCCCAGCTGTAAATTGGAGACAAGTACCACCAATGTGGACACTCCTCTGAAATGTTAGGACTGCTGGGCACTGTAGTTCCAAAGTGTCACCTACTACAGAAGACATAAAAACGTTATTACCTTACCAAGTAGACAAAAACCAAAGTGTATATGCCCTGTTGTACTAGGGTACAAGTGCGGATGTGCATAGGAGAGGGGGTGTTCCAGCCAGAGGAAGAGACAGAAACTTTCTGTCTCTGTGACTGCCTGTGGATGGAACACAAAGTGGCCTCCTCAGGTGTGTATCTACCAACACCTAATGTTGGACAGCTAATATCATGCTCTGCTCTCAGAAGCTATTTAAAGTGACAATAAACTCAGGAGTTAAATCTTAAAAATGCATTCCAGTACCTAAACGAATATCAAATATGTACCTTATTTGTGTATCACTCGGCTGCAGATCCCTAAATTATCTCTGAATTCATGCTGACACTGTCCTTCCTTCTATTGGGTGGCTACTTTTGTTACCCATGGTCCCTGTGCGTGTTGTAGAGTAGCCACCATTCCAAGCTTGCTCTTGTGAGGGACTACAATCTCACATTTAGTTTACTAATTCCTAATTTGTATTAAGACTGTAGTCCATAGCAGTGAGCTTGGAGCAGTGGCTACTTTACAACACACAAAGGAACCATGGGGAACAAATGTAGCCACCCTCCAGAAGGAAGGACAGTGACTGTATGAATTCAGAGATAATTAGAGGCTCTAAAGCCAAGTGATACACAAATAAGGTTGTCCCGATCTGGGATCAGGCTCAGTAGCTAAAATAGCAAGCAGATTCGTGCTATAGCAGGCCGGGTTCGCTACACAATCAGACGGTAGTAGTATAGGAGCCAGGTTTGAAGTGGAAAGCAAAAAGGGTAGTCGGTGAAACGACAGCCAAGCGGTCCGTACACGGATAGCAGTATGAGGGAATCGTATCGCAGTAGGAGCAGGAAGCAAGATATTGGCAGGAGTTCAGCAGAAAACTGAGTTAAACTAAGGATTGCACAGAGATAGGGCAAGGAGCTATCCAAAGATCCAGGTGGCTCACAGGAAGAACCAATGCCAGAGACAGCAGATACGGATGCTGACAGTACCCCTCTCCTTTTGTGAGGAAATCTCTGATGAAATTCTCTTGTCAGTATGGGCGCATTAATTTTCCTCAGGTTCCCAAGAATTTTCTTCTGGTCCACATCCTTTCCATTGCACCAGATATTGTAATTTATTCCTGAATATTTTGGAGTCAAGAATTGTTTCAACCACAGATTCTTCTTCGCCTTCCACATCAACAGGTGACAGAGGTGGAAGTACTCTCCCTGAAAAAGGATTTTGATAAAAAGGCTGGAGTAATGAGACATGGAAGACAGGGTGAATTTTCCTGTTGCCAGGAAGTTCTAAGTGGAATATTACAGGATTGATTTGAGTCGAGATCTGAAAAGGTCCCAATAGGATCCGTGTGCATAAGAATGCTCTTTATTCATTTCTCACTTCTTTACTACACACATTTTTTGAGTTCTGGTGATTTCTACTATTGTTAAAATATAAGGGAATTCTGCTGTAGGAAGATAGTCCACCCAATCATCGTGAAGACAAAACACCTCAGATACTGCTCCAGGGTTTGGTTGGTCCTCTCAATTTGACTGTTGGATTGAGGATGAAAAGCAGAGGCTAAATTGATTGCAACTCCCAGGACTGTACAAAAACTCTTCCAAAATTTTGAAGAAGTGAAGAAAATTATGTAACTATGTAAACTGCACTCCTCTGTCAGATACCACATTATCAGGAATTCCATGCAATCTAAATATTTCTCAGACCATCAGCTCCCCAGTTTGTTTAGCAGTTGGTACCCCCTTAGTTGGGATAAAATGAGCCATCTTCATAAGAAGGTCAACAACCACTAAGATAGTGGTCATCTCTTTAGAGGGGGGCAGATCAACCACAAAATCCATAGAAATTGACCCCCAAGGTCATGATGGGACTGGAAGTGGTTGGAGTAAACCCAGAGGGGAAGATCAGGGTGTCTTATTATGTGCATGTCAGACATAAAGCAACATAGTTTTTTACATCTTTCTTGTAACCAGGCCACCAAAAGAAATGTGACAAAAGTTATTTCGTCTTTGTGGCCCCAAAATGCCTTGCAAGTTTAGAGTCATGCACTAGCCTGAGGACTTGAACACGAGCAGATTCGGGTACATAGAGATGATGGTCTTGAGTCCAAAAGCCATTCTCAAAGGTGAGTTTAATGTAATTGGGCGGGTGGCAGGTGATTGAGGAATGGGTCACTATTGTAGCCATCTTTAAGTATAGACAGGAACTCTTTAGAATTCATGGCTCCTTAGAAGTTTTTTGTGAGGCAGGATGGTATAGTTAGGGTTGCTTTCCTGAAGGAGCTCAGACAAAGTCCGTGATGAGGCATCTGCCTTTTCATTTCTTGACCCAGGTCGATATGAGATGACAAAGTTGAACCTGGAAAAGAACAAAGCTCATTGTGCTTGTCTAGAGGACTGTCCTTTAGCAGAGCGGATACATTCTAAGTTTTTATGATCAGTGATCACAATCATAATTGGCCCCTTCAAGCAGATGTCTCCATTCAGAAAAGGCATCCTTAATCACCAACAATTCTTTATTTCCAATGCCATAATTCTTTTCAGCAGAAGACATTAAACGAGAGTAGTAAGCACAAGGATGAAGCTGCATCTTGTCTCCTAGAAAGAATAGCTCCCACAGCAGAAACTGAAGCATCCACTTCCACAATGAAAGGCAATTCAGGATCTGGATGGACCAACATTGGTGCAAAAGTGAAAAGAGTCTTTAGTTTGCTAAAAGCAGCCTGTGCCTCAGGTGACCATGAAAAGAGCTGTCCCTTCTTTGTTAGCTGGGTACTTGGTGTTATCACCTTGGAGAAGTCCTGCATGAATTTTCTGTAACAAAATGTTGAAATGTTGCTGGGGCACTGCAAAGGCCAAATGGCATGACCAAAGACTCAAAATGTCCATATCTGGTCCGGAAAGCCGTTTTCCATTCATCTTCTTGACAAATATGGATGAGGTTATATGCACCCTGTTGTAACAACAACAGACTATTATAACAGAAATTAATAGAAGGTTGAATCTCAACTGCGGATGCATATGCTAATTACCTGAACACAGAGTCCATGCGTCCCAACACAATGGTAACTGCGGCACTATATTAATTCATAAGCAACTTGTACAGAATTCCCTAGTAGAATATTCTGTTCTTAGATAAAGATGAGGAGTTACAGCCAGCAATTTATAGTTCAGAAATACTAATGTTCCCATTTTTCCACATGGGAAGTCCGGTAAGGTGTGCTACAGGTCCTTGGACGTTCCACTTAGGGTTGCCACCTTTTCTTCAAGTCAAACCCGAACACTGTAGCACCTCGCGGCAATTTTTTTGTAAAGTATACAAATGTATATATTTTGTAAATAAATGAGATTGGAGTTAATCACAACTTGCCAGTGTGCCACAAGTCCCCAGATATGTACTATGCAAACCAATATCCATATACCTTGCCACACTCCTCACCGTATATCCCAAAAGTAATGGGTGCTCATAATGACTGCGGATGGCACCGATCACAAAAGAACTCCAATACAGATGTCACCAGCACCAAGATTCCATGTTAGTGCAAAATCCATTTTATTGATAGTTGTCACTCAAACGACAAGCGATTTAGGGGCCACGCAGGGTCCCCTTCATCAGGCTCAGAAATGACATTCTAGAATGTCTAGATAAAGGTTGTGGTACTTTTATGCTTTTATGTAATTTCTGAGCCTGATGAATGGGACCCTGCAAGGCCCCTAAAGCGCTTGTCGTTTGAGTGACAACTATCAATAAAATGGATTTTGCACTAACATGGAATCTTGGTGCTGGTGACATCGGTTTTGGAGTTCAGATATGTACTATTGCACATGAAAGCTGCCCCCACAAAAGATGTCACAGGTTACTTGTGGCATTTTATTTATGGGGGCATGTTTTATGTGCCATACTCCCCCCCCCTTTTCAATTACAAATGAATACAGTATAATATACACGATATTGCCAAAAGTATTGGGCCCCTCCCCCTCCAAATCATTGGATTCAGGTGTTCCGTGAAATTTCCTTGCTACTACATATTCTGCGGTCACCTGTTAGTGGTATTATAACAAAGTGGAAGCAACTGGGAACAACAGCAACTCTGCCACGAGGTTATAGGCCACGTAAAATTACACAGGGGCGAAGGGGGTTCCTCACAGTAAGATCAGTTAGGGTCTGGAACTCACTGCCACAGGCCGTGATTTCAGCAAATAATGTGGAATTGTTCAAGAAACTTTTGGACGATTTCTTAAGGGACCGTAATATACAGGGGTACAGGTAATATACAGAGGTACAGGTACTCCTAGAATAAGATCCTAATAGGTTGGACTTGATGGACGAATGTCTTTATTCAACCTCAAATACTATGTAACAGCGGGGTCAGCGCATGCTGAAGCGCACAGTGCGCAGAAGTCACAAACTGTCTGCAAAGTCCATAGCTACAGACTTCCAAACTTTGTGTGGCCTTCAAATTGGCACAACAACAGTGTGTAGAGAGCTTCATGGAATGGGTTTCCATGGCCGAGCAGCTGCATCCAAGCCTTACATCACCAAGTGCAATGCAAAGCGTGGGATGCCTTGGTGTAAAGCACGTCGCCACTGGACTCTAGAGAAGTGGAGACGTGTTCTCTGGAGTGACCAATCACTCTTCTCTGTCTGGCAATCCTATGGACTTGTCTGGGTTTAGGGGTTGCCAGTAGAACGGTACTTGCCTGACTGCATTGTGCCAAGTGTAAAGTTTGGTGTGGGGGGGCTAATGGTGTAGGGTTGTTTTTCAGGGGTTGGGCTTGGCCCCTTAGTTCCAGTGAAGGGAACACTCAAGGCATCAGCATACCAAGACATTTTGGACAATTTCATGCTCCCAACTTTGTGGGAACAGTTTGGGGATGGCCCCTTCCTGTTCCAATATGACTGCGCACCAGTGCACAAAGCAAGGTCCATAAAGAGATGGATGAGCCATAGACACACTCCTAAACCTTGTGGACGCCTTCCCAGAAGAGTTAAAGCTGTTATAAGGCTGGGATGCCATTAAAGTTCATGTGCATGTAAAGGTGTCCCAATACTTTTGACAATATAGTGTATATACGGTTACATATTAGTAGTGGAGACTTGGGCGTGCCGGCTATTTGGTCCCAGATGACACCGCATGGGGGAGACGGAGAATGATTTCTCCCTCTCCCTGATGTCACTTCCTCCCACCCAGTCCCAGCCGCGGAGGAGAGAAACAGAGGGAGCGACTCCACAAGTGACAGTGCCGGCACCAGCAGGAAGCCACAAGTCCGGTGAGAATAATGTGCCTGGGTGTGATCCGGGCTGACACCCGAGCACAGGATTCCAAACCTGGACAGTCCGGGTGAATCCCGGATGGGTGGCAACACTAGAGACTTTGCATGTTTCCGCGGCCAAAAATCCCTACCCCCCAGCAATTTATTTATTTTACTAACTTACATGTATTAACTGTTTCCACCAGCCCGTACGTCTACTGCAATGTCCCATGCTTGGGACACAAGGGATGGCATATATAATGTCTACTTGCATTCTGGGGCAGGAGGGGGCATGACAGTGCCATTCATGTCAATGGCACTGCAGACACGTCCCCCGCCCAGTATGATCGGCCGACAGGAACTTGTGATAATAAAATGCCACAACATTTATTTGGTTTGTGTGTGAGTATTAAAATATAACACATAACATCTGTGTCCCCAACCTTCATTTCCTATTGTGTCACCTATAAAGAAATTGTGTCAGGTTTTGTTCCCCTGCCTGTATCCTACCACAACATTTCCCTGCTTCCCAGCTATTACTATTTGGGATTGTAGATGTGCCTCCTCCTCTTCCCCTATATTTGGAGGTTTATAACAGACACCCACAATAGGTTTAAGGCTAAGGTCCGTTCTATCTAGTTCTAGCCATGAAGATTCCACATCATGTCCACCAGCTGACGTGATATGATGTCACGTATGTGCATATTGAGGTTATTTTTAACATATATGCATACCCCCCTCCCCCCCTTCTTGCAAGCCTGTCCCTCCCGAACAGGTTGTACACTTCTATATTAGTAGCCCAAGCAGGTGCGCTATCTAGCCAAGTTTCTGCTATGCCCACTATATCGAAGTCCTCCTCAAGTAGCATTACTTCAAGTTCTTCTAATTTATTTGCTAGACTTCTAGCATTGGTGAACATACATTTAATTTTTGTATTTTTATTGGTCAGACCTTTGCTTCCCTCGTGCTCCCCACTACTTTTTTTTTACATTGTTTTTTGTTATGGTGTGTCCATTCCTACTTGGATCACCTTGGGCAATTGGATTTACTTTATTGACTACATTGAGTATTTCTCTATGTTGGCTTGATTGACTACTTTGACTATGTTGACTATGTTGACTGGAGTGAGCCCACTATCTATTCCTGTATTTAGTCCCTCTGTGTTTTTAGTCATGTTTACTTGTTTAATATTTTTTTTTTGGTTTTTATTCTACCCTCCCCCCACCATTATCTAGTTTAAATGTCCTCCAGTTCCAGCCAGAACATGGAGGCCTTCTTATAAACTGAGGAGTGCTTGTATCCTGTATAGGGAGGTAGGATGTGGAGGGGCAGTAGCCTATGCACTGCAACAAAGGAGACACTGCATCCTGTGTCATGCACTTCGTCTTTTGAGTAGGGGAGAGGACTAGTAAACTTGAAAGGAGTTTTAATGAATGTGACTGGATGAGATGCTGATTATCTGCCAGGATGGAGAGTGGAATGAAATGGCTTCCAGTCAAGGGTAATGTAGCGAATTGCCAGGAAGGAGAGTGGAACAGTCTGCAGCAGTAGTCAGGATGATGAGTTTTCAGTGTCAGCACATTGCTTGAACACTGAGCAACTGAACTTCCCGGCTTAAGCCAGCTGGGAAGGAGATGCAGGATAACGCCTCAGCCTCTGACAGGCAGCGAAGTCGCGCTGAATACCAGAGCTGGAGTGAGGACAGGTGAGTATGTTACAACGTAAGTCTAATTTTGTAAATATTTTAGAGGACCAGAGTCTCTCTAGCAGTTTAGGAATTAAAGGAAGTGGATAGCGGTTCTTAAAGGAGAACTATGGGGTTAAGTCTTTTCCCCATAGTTATCCTTAGGGTTACGGGAGGACACAAAATAGGTCCTCCTGTCATCCTATGCTCAGTATACCGCGAGCTGTAGCTTGCGGTATACTGAGACGCCGCAGTATACAGCGAGCTGCTGCTCGCGGTATACTGAGAAGCCGCAGCTGAAGCGGATCCCGACAATTGTGCCGGGATCCGCCCAGCTGCGTGACTGACAGCTGGCTCTGCCTATCTAAAGGCAGAGCCAGCTGTACCCGCCCCCTCCCCGTCCGTTCCGCCAGTCAGCGCTGGCGAATCGGAGCGGGGAGGAGGGAATCCAGCCCCTCCCCTGTCACGGCAGAGAGCCGTGACAGGATCGAGAGGTGAGCGAATGCCGGTATGTGTTTGCTCACCTCCCGATCTACTGAGCCGACCTGTGACAGTCTCATTGTCACAGGTCGGCTAGAACTATGAGGTGAGTGGAAAGCACTCACCTCATAGTTCTCCTTTTAATAGTGATTTTATTTAATTCCCTGTAATCAATGCATGGTCTCAGAGTCCTTCTTTTCAACAAAGAACAGGACTGCCCCACAGGAGACGTTAAGTGTCTGATGAAAACCTTCTTTAAATTCTCGTCCAGAAACTCTTCAAGCACCTTTAACTTAGACAGAGAGTAAATGCGACCAAAAGGTATTTCTGCCCCAGGAAGCAACTCAATGGGACAATCATAAGGGCAATAAGGAGGCAGTTGATTAGCATTCTTTTTATCACAGACATCCTGAAATCCCCTGTATTGTGGAGGCAGCTTGTCATACTGTGGAGTAGATACCTCCTCAATATCAGTGACGTGCGGTACCTCATATTCCGGGTGAGGCATTCACCCGCCGGCCGAAGCCACACCCTGTCGGACGAAGCCAGGCCGCAACCTGTCCCCATGCTAGTGTGAAGGAGGAAGGGAGGAGACAGGGTGGAGCCTTCCTGTCCCTTACTAACTACCTGTCAAAAGCCGGATGCAGCGCTGCCTGTAATTAATAGGCAGCGCTTCATCCATGATGGGTTACACAGCGGGGGGGATTTCCCTGCTCTGAAACCTGTTAGATGCCGATCTGAATGGAGGAAAAGCTGTCAGCTTCAGACTTGAAGCTGACAGCTTTTTCCTCCAGAATTCTAGGTGAGGTTCTGCCTCCCCTGACCGCACGTCCCTGCTCAATATGTGATTACTTGATCAGGGAAAAATGTGATTGGCAACAAAATTCTTTACAATGAATGGAGACCGTGTCTCGCAGGTTATGGAGGGATTATGCATAGAAATCCAAAGGATGCCCAGAATTATAGGTAGTTTGGGTGATAAAATCAGCTGAAAACTGATGGTCTCCTTGTGGTTAGGCTCAATTTGCAGTTTAAGAGGAACTGTCTCATGGGTAATAGGCCCTGAAGATAAAGGTGAACCATCCACAGTCTCCGTATCAATAGGTGAGGATTTATTTTTCATTTGTATATTATTGCTTTGAGCAAATTTAATGTCCATGAAGTTCCCCCAGCTCCAGAGTCCAATACAGGTATTCCTCACTTAACGACCGAGTTCCGTTCCTACGACCAGGTCGTTAAACGGATTGGTCGTTAAGTGAGGAACTCTATACAGTACTATACTGCATTAGTACAGTACTGTATAGCGTTGCCGATGTACAGTACCGAACAGTGTACTGTACATCCGGCAATGGAAATACTTACCGAGACCTGCAGTGAAGATCGGGGGATGTCACTTCCGCCGGCGACCCGTCGCACTGACGCTGACGCGGAAGGTCGGAGGTCGATCGGCGGTCCGTCGTAAGTGCGAGTGGTCGCAAAACAGGTAAGTCGGTAAGTGAGGAACATCAGTATAGCAAAGCACATAATTTTACAACTTCCAAAGGTGAGTAGGATAGGAATGAAAAAATTAGATGGTTGAGAATACATTTTATTTTCTTCTTGACTTAATGGTGAGATGGACTGAGTGACATAGTTTATTTGTTCAGACACTTTAACATCAGTTGTGGTAATAGTTTTAATTTATTAGAACAGTTAACTGCATAATGTCCGGTGTTCCCACTGTAAAGACATACGTTATCTGTACACCGTCTCCTGAATGGAAATAAATCTCCTTATTACATCAATCTGCATAGGTTCAGGAGCTCTGGAAACTAGTTCTGTGCGGTTCTTTGCAAACTAACTAAAAGAAAAACGCATGCCTGCATTACTACCAAACATTCTTACTTTCTCTTTCTTCCTTTCAGTAAGTCTCTGATTAATTCAAATGCATAACTGCATAAAGGTCTCGAGGTCATTAGGAGTTTGTACTCTGGCAAGCTCATCCTTAATCTGTTAAGGCCATGCTAAGGCCTCCTCAGTCAAGAGGTTAATAATAAACCATACTGGACATATCCTAAATTTTTTTGTTCCTGTTGCAAGATTTGCTCTCACCTCTTAGTCTCATGACAACTCTAAGGGCCTGTTAACACTTGTCTGTTTTCATGCAGCACAAGACGCTGCATGTAAATGCATATCAAGTAGTCGAAATCTCATTCTTTCCTATAGGGCAGTTTCACATCTCTGTGATGCAGTTTAGTGTGAAAGGGAAACGATTCCCACCCCTGCTTATGCATTACCATGTGGGATGAATTGCATTGCATATTATGAATCCAGCCAAAAAGGATTTCCCCTTTCTTTCTGTCTCAATGACAAGAAACCTCCATACTAGATTTCACCTTCAAATCAGTTCCAATAAAACAGGCTGCAGAAAAGGGGATCTGAATACATTTTATTTCTGCTGCAGTCTAAAATACATTTTCCAAGCTCAAGAAAAGTAAATCTTTCTCAAAGCAATGCATTTAATTAGGGATGCACCAATATTTCGGCCGCCAAAACATATTGTCCGAAAATGGCACTTTTGGCAAAATGCCAAAAGTGGCATTCTTCTGCCGAAATAGCGGTGTATCAGTTTTTGACTGATGGATTCATCAATTTTCGTCCCTTCGTTCAAAACCCCAATAAACACTCGGACTGCCCGATATGGATTTTAACGCCCACAGCAGCCCTTTTATTAAACCAAACAACTTTAACAATAACCAAAGTAATAAACCAAATAATATACACAAATAAATAATACTGTAAATGATGGTTGACCTGGGAAGGGGTCTTTGGGTGCCCAACAGCCCAAAAAGGCTTCTCCTACCACTCCACCCATGTCCCCAGCCGCACCGCAACCAGCTCGAGGACACTTACTCCTTCTGGGTTCCCTAGGGGAAGGTTGCATCTGGGAATTTATACGACAATGGTTCAGGAAACCTCTGTATTGGCGGCAGTCTCCATTGAATTTAAGGGGTAGAGGCATATGTGCATTTAAGTCTGTAGTGGTGCTATCTCTGGAGCCTAAATCCAGTAGTTGTCTCTGCAGGTCATGGATCTCTGACTTTTAACCACATTCTGAAGTTCAGAAAAAGGTTCTTGGTAAGTAACACCAAACTTTTGCAACTCTGCAATTTGCTGTCTGACAGGGACCATAGCAGCTGCAACAGTGGACTCCATGTTGTGGCCAGATTATTCTGTCACAATCCGGGATCAGGCTCAGAGTCCAGTAGCTGAAGCAGCAGGCAGATTTGTGGTATAACATGCCGGGTTCGGTACCCAAGCAGACAGTAGTAGTATAGGAGCAGGCAGAAGTGTGATCAGAGATCAAGCCAAGGTCAGTAGCCAAAGGTATCAGGTGTGAAGTTGAAAGCAAAAAGCGTAGTTGGTGAAACGGCAGCCAAAGGGTCGGTACACGGATAGCAATATATGGTGACCGTATTGCAGTAGGAGCAGGAAGCAAGATATTGGCAGGAGCACAATAATTTGGCAAACAGGAAGTGCAGAGGCATGGCTTAAATGGGAAGTTCAAAGGAGGAGCAAGGAGTTCAGCATAAAACTGGGTTAAACTAAGGATTGCACAGAGATCAGACAAGAAGCTATCCAAGGTTCCAGGTGGCTCAGCACGAAGAGCCACTGCCAAATACAGTAGAGGCCCTGAGTTCAGTTCCAGATCCTGACAAAGGTACAATTTTGTAAATGATTCAGGTTCTTTAATGCATTTTTGAGATTTAACTCCTGTACTTAGCATCTTAAAGATATTACCATAAAAAGATAGCCTTATTTGTAAAATTCAAACAATATTATTATACTTTTGGATAGCGCAGGGAAGAGTTAAACCCTTTTCGGTGTATCCTTCACTGTCTGAATTGTCATGTCCTAAATTTTTTTGTTCCTGTTGCAAGATTTGCCCTCACCTCTTAGTCTCATGACAACTCTAAGGGCCTGTTAACACTTGTCTGTTTTCATGCAGCACAAGACGCTGCATGTAAATGCATATCAAGTAGTCGAAATCTCATTCTTTCCTATAGGGCAGTTTCACATCTCTGTGATGCAGTTTAGTGTGAAAGGGAAACGATCCCCACCCATGCTTATGCATTACCATGTGGGATCAATTGCATTGCATGTTATGAATCCAGCTAAAAAGGATTTCCCCTTTCTTTCTGTCTCAATGACAAGAAACCTCCATACTAGATTTCACTTCCAAATCAGTCCCAATAAAACAGGCTGCAGAAAAGGGGATCTGAATACATTTTATTTCTGCTGCAGTCTAAAATAAATTTTCCAAGCTCAAGAAAAGTAAATCTTTCTCAAAGCAATGCATTTAATTAGGGATGCACCGATATATCGGCCGCCAAAACATATTGGCCGAAAATGGCACTTTTGGCAAAATGCCGAAAGTGGCATTCCTCTGCCGAAATAGCGGTGCATCTGTTCTTGACTGATGGATTCATCAATTATTTAACTCTTTCTCCCGGGACTATTCCTCCCCCCAGTCATGTAGCCCCTCCGCTCAGTCTCTCCGGGTCTGTCTTTCTCTCCTCCACGCTGGGTGTTGCTCTGTGTCCCACCGGGGAGGAGAGAAACTGTCACAGGTGGCCGAACGCTGCGGGAGGAGAGCGCTGTGAGCGGCTGGCGTCTCTCCTCACCGCACCGCTCAGCCTCCTGTCACAGATCAGCCAATGCTGTTACAGGAGGTGGTGCGGGGTAGGCAGCTGTCAGATCAAGCTCTCCTCCCCGTACCACTCGCTCAGCCTCCTGTGACAGCGTGTCAGGAAGGAGAGCGAGTGCAAACACTGAGCGATCTGTGATATAATATTTAAAAAAAATTTGAACAAGTTAGAAAAAAAATATTTTTGGTTTCGGCCTGACATTTTTTTTTCATTTTGGTTTCGTTTCGGTTTTAAAACTTTGATTCCGGTGCACCTCTACATTAAATGGTTTTGTTCACCCGGATATTATATGTGTACTATATTTTCTGTAGTGTGTTACTAATCAGTGGTAGATCTCCAGTTTACCAAAGCAATATGTATATTGCATCAGTCCTATTTTTCCTATTTTTCTCCTCCATTTTCGGAAAGCACAACATCTTACTAGAAAGCCTGTGCAGCAATACAAGTGATGACACCCACATGACATGTTTCCCAGAATCCAGAACATAGAGAACATATTGTACTGGATGACACATCCCTGAGCTTCACAATGTTATGCAGAGTTAATTTTATCATGTTATTATTACGTTTCAACAAGACTTAACCCTAAAATGTAACCCTTATTTGCTTTCCTGCCTATTGTACAGTAAAGTAGACTTGGTGTAATGTCAGAATTCTTTGTACACCTTTAGTCCTTAAAGGAGAACTATGGGGTCAGCGTTTTTCCCCATAGTTCTCCTTAGGGTAACGGGAGGACACAAACTAGCGTCCTCCCGTTACCCTAAGCTCAGTATACCGCGAGCTACAGCTCGCGGTATACTGAGACGCCGGAGCGGATCCCGACATGGACGTCGGGATACGCCCAGCTGCGTGAGTGACAGCTGGCTCTGCCTATCTAGAGGCAGAGCCAGCTGTACCCGCCCCCTCCCCCATCCGATCCGCCAGTCAGCGCTGGCAGATCGGAGCGGGGAGAGGGGAATCCAGCTCCTCCCCCTGTCACGGCAGAGAGCCGTGACAGGATTGAGAGGTGAGCGAACCCGGTAAGTGTTCGCTCACCTCCCGATCTACTGAGCCGACCTGTGACCATCTCATTGTCACAGGTCGGCTAGAACTATGAGGTGAGTGGAAATCACTCATCTCATAGTTCTCCTTTAAGGTCCCCACACACCTTACGATAATCGTACGATAATCGCGTGAAATCCCACGATCGTACGATTATCGTAAGGTGTGTGGAAGCCGTGCGAGCTCTACTACTGTAAGGTCGCACGACTTTAAACTTTAAATGAACATGTTTCAAAACCCGCCGAGCATCGTACGATGTTCGGTGGATGTGTAGCATGTTCGTAAGATAAAAGCCGGACGGGCCGGTGTGCGCAAGCACACTGCCCGTTCGGCATTGCGGTCATCGGAAGCTCGCCCCTCAGGGGGCGTGGCTTGCGATCATCGCAAGTATGATCTGCCTATGCAAGATAGGCAGATCGTACGTTTTTTTAAGTACCTTACAACCATCGCAAGACAAAAGTCTTGCAATGGTTGTAAGGTGTGTGCCCAGCCTTAAGGTGCCCATACACCTTACAATTATCTGCAGATTTTCTGCGGTCAGATGGAAAAAGTGCAACAGATTGGCCCAGGTGGAGATTACTCCATCCACACAGTTAAGTGTAGATGGAGGAATCTGTTGCACCTTTTCCATCTGACCACAGAAAATCTACAGATAATTGTAAGGTGTATGGCCAGCTTTACAGTGAGGATGTTTGCAATGTCCTGCATGTTATCTGTAAAATGTAATCAGCTGTGTTCCTCTCTGCTGGGCTGATCTGACTGTGCTGACCCCACCTCCTTCTCATGGAGCACATACAGAGGTGTCAGATATCCTGTGTACTCAGCTCTGAGAAGAGGATCAGCAGCAGCTGTGAAACAGCAGAGAGGAGAAGAACTCATCACAAGACATCTGTCCTCATGGTGCTGTTTAGACATGTGCAGCGGCTAAAAATTTGCTTCGTTCGTTTATTTTGTTTTTGGAATTCGGATCCTATATGTGTTTCGTTTCGGGAATCGGATTAGTATTCGAATCTGATATGGGATTCGGAATTCGGACGAATTCCCGAAAATTCAACATGAGGTGGGGTAGCAGAATTGGCACATTTGTAATTTCTGGTTGCTGTGCTCTAGTCTTTACTATTAAAGGGACATTAAAATCCTTTTCTTAATTTGTTTTTATCTGTTTAAATGTTAACAGTGCACACACAGGATTTGGATGAAATACGTTCCAAATCCGAAATTTCTTATTCGCTAATTTCAGATTCGGATGCTTTCGGATGATTTTGGATATGTTATATTTCGGAAATTTGGATGCTCCGAATCTACGAATTTCCGAAATTTTGTCCGAATTTCGATTCGGAACAAAACAAATCGCACATGTCTAGTGCTGTTCCTTCACATGTTGTAAAGGTAAAACTGACTGCAAACTTTCCACTCTCTCTCTCTGCTCTGTGTCTCTCTCGCTCTGCTCTGTCTGACTGTCTCTTGCTCTGTCTGTCTCTCTCCCTCTCTCTCTGATCTGCCTGTCTTGCTGTGCTGTCTCTCTCTTACCTCACTGGCACACTCTCATTGGGCTGTCCACAGTGTACTTATTAAACACAATCAAGTGTGCCACAAAAACAAGTGAATGTTAAATATACAAAACCAATCCACCATGTGAAAAAGAAAATATCCATATAATATAAGTTGAGAACTACAATTCACATCAGTCCCCCAGACAATAATCTTCAATTATGCTCTTGAACAAACTCATCCATGATATACCATGTGATGAAAAAAAGTTTAGGAACTACAGTTCATATTAGCCCCCAATCAAGAAGCGCACTGTCCCACAAAGGAAGTCGGTAGAGGAAATGTGTCTCGGCGGTGCTTGCAGAGGCCACCCTGTGACGGACCCCCTTACTCAGGATGAGTATGTCCGCCGCTGTCTTCTTCCTTGCTGAGGAGATATTGGAACCCGCTGATCTGTAGCTCCCAGTTTCCCCAGTCACTAGCCAAGGCTCGAGTGTAGGGAAAACAAACTCTGATTTATTGAGCAACTGCACAAACTTATATACAGCAAGTGATGAAATCAGAATATAATCCCATCACATCCACCTCCCCTCCTCCCAGACCATCG
Organism: Nanorana parkeri; assembly: GCF_000935625.1. Taxonomy (NCBI): domain Eukaryota; kingdom Metazoa; phylum Chordata; class Amphibia; order Anura; family Dicroglossidae; genus Nanorana; species Nanorana parkeri. Next base: position 504,116 of record NW_017306765.1, on the reverse strand, counting down.
GTCTGCTCAACACCACAGGTGTCCACCTGCTAACGAACTCCAGACAGCCATAGCAGGAGCCTGGCCAGAATGTCATTGTTCTGAGCTCCCTCAGAGTACAATGGGAGATAACGAGGGATGGTGCTGATAGTCTTTCCATAACCAGGTCACACAGCATAACGCACTCAAACATAACTCAATACCAATACACATTTAACTTAACCAATACACATAAACTGATCACCATGTCATCACACACCCTGTAGGAAGTCAGTCGAGAGTATAGAGGATACCGGCCGGAGCAGTCCGAGAGATAAGTTATACAAACGTTCAACTGTGTTTATGTAAGTGTGATACTGTGTTTTTAAATAAAGATTTTTAATCCAGGCTACACTATGGGGAGCATGTGTGAGTGTGCTTCTCAGACCTGACTGGGCAGAGTGCCAAGAAGACTGGAGGAGGCATGTAAGCCCTCGTTCACACCTGAACGTTTTGTAGTGCGTTCTACGCTCGACGAACGCTCTACAAAACGCTCAAACATGAAAATCCCAATGTTTTCAATGGGTCTGATTCACACCTTGGCGTATTTCAGTCCGTCCCTAACGCGCTACAAAACAGCCCACACCTGAAAAGGTACATGTACTACTTTGGGCCGTTTTTGTTGCGCGTTTCCATTGGGATACAGCCAAGTAGCCCTCGGAAACGCGCGTTTGTCGCACGATTTTTTTACGCGGTAAAAGACCGCGCGACTACCGCGCATATGCAATACGCCTAGGTGTGAACCATGACTAAAGGGAAACAGAAAAAGTGGTGAAAGGTCCTACTAAATATGAAATAAAGGGAATACGGTTTCTGTATACAACCTAAGAGCCATTATTGACCACAATATATCTGGTCAAAACCATCTGGTGAGAGTGGAAGTGTGACTTACACAGGGGTGTATCACCAAGAATTTTGCTCAAGAGCACAATTGAAGATCATTGATCAGTGGCAGATGGGAACTTTAGTTCATAAACTTTTTTTGTCACATTGTGTATCACGGATTATTTTGTTCAAGAGTGCAATTGAAGATTATTGTCTAGGGGACTGATGTGAATTGTGGTTCCTAGCTTATATTTATATACCCAGTATTCTTTTTTACATGGTGGATTGCTTTTGTATATCACCTGTTTTTGTGGCACATTTGATTGTGTTTAATAAGTTCACTGAATAATTTGGAATTATTTTGTTGAACATAGGGGGTATATCAGTTTCATAGCACAGTGTGAATCACATTATATACAAATTGTCCAGGGGACAGTGCAGAGTTACCGGGAGATTTTTTATTTTTTTTAACCTATGACTACAGTTGGAGGATTGTTGTAAGCGATTACTAAAGAAAGCCGTTTAATTTTGTCTCCAACAATTGCTCAGAACATTCCTGTAGTCATAGGTAAAAAAAATAAAAAAATCTCTAGGTCACTGCCCAAGGAGTGCACGGGGGAAGCAAAGCATTGTGCGGAAAATAGTTTTTCCATGCCCTACATTGTTATTTCCCCTGTGCACAACAGCCTGTAATCTACACAGAGCACAAAGGCGGCCATTTCAAAAAAGCCATGTGAAGAGTGAGAGGACAATTAAAAAAAGTACGTTTTTGTGTTTCTGTCCAGCATCTGTACATGCCTGCCTCATGCACACATGGTGTACATTGCTGGCATATGTCTTTTTAAAAATGACTCTGCAAACGTGGAAATGGGCTTTAAGGACTGATTTGAGGTATAGGTTAAAGGTGAGGTGCTTAATATTATGTTTTAGGGTTAGGTTAAGTGTTAAAGGTTAATTTGGGGGTTAAGTTACAAGGTTAATGTTATGGGGGAGTTAAGTGAAGGGTAACCTAGGGGTCGATTTAGGGTTAGCGATCAGAGGGGTAAAGGAGGCATTTGTTTTGCCGAGAACTACCTGGCAACCTACATTTCCACATTGGCAGAATTTGTTACCAGAATTCTTGGTCCTGCCTGTTTGCTGCCACTGAAGAGTCAACTCTGAGTGAGGGTAAGAGAGTGACTCTTCCATTGTGTTTTAGAAGGGAGAATACATAAACTAATGGAAATAAATCATATATCAAAGGATACATGAAGTGTAAAAAGTGTCAGTTTATTCACCGTCTATTTCCTGTTGAACCTTTGCCTCCCCAGTCTAAGCATTGAAAGTGTGATCTCTATAACTTACACTTGTGGCAAAATGGCAGTAACCCCAATTTCAGTGAGTTGACAGACAGTTGACTCAATCCATTATGACACCTTGAAGATCGTTGAGAAGTTTAATCCAAACTGTGCAGATCTTTTCAACAGCGAACATAGGATAGGTCAAAAGATCAATATGTGATCCACTCAGCAAAGGACATGTAGCTGAGATGCAGACTGGAACATAATTAAGAAGGGTGGAGCTATGGAGCTATCAACACAGAGGAAAACTGAACTATAGGGAGGGGTGGAGTCAAATACCAGAGACAGATAAAGCAAATAATATTTAAAGGCATATCACAATTCTTGTGATGTGGTAACCTTTATAGAGTCCCTGTGACCACCTTAAAAAAAACAGGTAAATCGGGTCTTTAAAATGCTTTTTGCATTGTTTTCCTTTGCACATATGATTTTATTTACTTGCAATTTGCCTTTGAACTTCCTACTAGATTTTACCAGGTAGTCAATTTCCTACCACAGTGCCCACCCTTCTTGCTTGTTAATTCCCTCTTGTCTTCTGGCAATATCAACATTTTCTCTGTGCTTATCCAGCATCTCTTCAAAACAACTTAGTTTGCGCTAGGAGTCGGATTTAAAACACCAGCCGCAACAATGTGTGTTTAAGTGCTTTAAAGAGAAGTGGGTATGTTGCGCTTGGTAAGTGAATCTATTTGGTTTTACTGTGAATAGTGAAAATAGTCACAGTATGGTTCCGTGGTGATTAGTCCAATGTGAAAAATTATTCTGCAAATATGTGAAGTGAATATAAAGTGCAGGATAAGGTGAGTGATGTCTGTGAAATAATGAAAAATAATTTAAAAAAAAAAGTGTGATGGCCTTTTGATAAAAATCCTAGTGAGTGATTGGTTCTTGTGTGTATCTATTAAAATCTACAACTCCAAGGTTCCGTCTAAACGAAATAGTGAAAGCTAGTTGTATTCGGCCATAAGGGAAAGTGGGAATGTGCAATAATATGAGCAAAAATATAATATATAAACAAAAATATATAAGCTCAAAATATAAGCAAAAATATAATATAAACTCCCAATAAGTGCAAGTGTTCAATGTAGCACACAGTAGGCAATTAGATCGTTAGTTGCAGCCAACCTCAACTTGCCCAACAAGTTAGACTGGTGTAATCCCATCCACAAAATCCGCAACAGTGGGGCGGAGCCACCCAAACCAACACACCAATTGGACAAAGCATGCAAATGTATCCACTCAGTGAGCTGGTAAATAACCAATACCGGATCGATAATAGTGGAACGGAGCCACTCAGATTATCACAGTAAATACTTCCTATCTGAGCAGTTTTTTTATTATATAATAATAAACCTTATAGGCATTCAATTCTTCACTTCATATACCAGAGCACTGAAGAACAAACAGGTTAAAGTCTTATCTCCAATCTGCTTCTCTGTCTTTATAAAAATTATAAATAAAAAAGTTTCGGAAAAAGCAGTCAGCAGAAAAGTATATATAAATATAAAGTTAAAGGCTCATTTTTTTCTTCACTCCGTCACGGAGTCGCTGCAACCACTTTTTAAAGGCTTCTCCTCCGATTAACCCGTCCTTCACCTCTATAGCGGCTGAGCCAACCCACCCAGTGTAGTTTGGACACGGGACCGAACAAATATTGTAATGAATGGGAAACAAAGGAAGAAAAAAGAAAAGGAGAATCCTAAGTGTATTATTTCAATGGGTTCATTTAAACGCAAAACATTTTTCACACTTACAGGATTGTGGATATTTAAAAGCAATTGAGTGTGAAGGGCACTCAGCCTAAAAGGTCATCCGATGTGTAGGAGAAGAATTTCCTTGACGTTTCGTCGCTCATGGACTTTTTCAAAGAAATCATCCTTTTGAAAAAGTCCATGAGGGACTCCTACTATTTCGTTTAGACGGAACCTTGGAGTTGTAGATTTTAATAGATACACACAAGAACCAATCACTCACTAGGATTTTTATCAAAAGGCCATCACACTTTTTATTTTTTTATTATTATTATTTTTCATTATTTCACAGACATCACTCACCTTATCCTGCACTTTATATTCACTTCACATATTTGCAGAATAATTTTTCACATTGGACTAATCACCACGGAACCATGCTGTGACTATTTTCACTATTCACAGTAAAACCAAATAGATTCACTTACCAAGCGCAACATACCCACTATCCAGCGTCTCTGCCCCTTCCGTCATTTCCCTACATAACCTTGTATGTAGCCACCGAGGGGGAGGAGTGTCACTTGAGTAAGAGCTCTGAGTCTGCTGCAGCTGCAAACATCCAAGATGGCAGCACCCTGCAGCAGTCTCAGGGCTTTTGGAGGTTTACTCAAGGGAGGCCTTTACAGGAAATAAAATTAATAAAATATGTTAAATGCACATCTAATCTTATGGGAAGGAGGGGCGTGGTTTGCGCATGGCGCTTTAAGGACCCATCATGCTGCTCCAGTTATCGCCCTATATCGCTCATGAATGTGGACACTAAAATATACGCCAAGATCCTGGCTACCAGGCTCAGCCCTCTTCTGCCCCACTGGGTCCACCCGGACCAAGTGGGTTTTGTCCCAGGGAGGGAGGCAAGAGACAGTGCTCTTAAATCAGTATCTTTCATACATTTGGCCCAGAAACTGAACTCCCCAGTCCTACTCCTGTCCACTGACGCTGAAAAAGCATTCCACAGAATGGACTGGGGATTCATGTTCGCTACTCTACGGGCGTTGGGATTGGGACCTAAGATGATGACATGGATCTCTGCACTATATTCCTCGCCGACAGCTAAAGTCAAGGTGAATGGAACACTATCAGCCCCTTTCCCACTATACAATGGCACAAGACAGGGCTGCCCGCTCTCACCGTTGTTATTTGTCCTTTCCCTTGAACCCTTCTTAGCCACCATCCGCAACCACTCTGACATTCATGGTATATCCTCCTCTACGACTGAATACAAAGTGGCGGCATATGCCGATGATATTTTGTTTTATGTGCGAAACCCCAGAATTTCACTCCCGCATATCCTGTTAGAACTAAAAATATATGGGGAATTATCTAATTTCAAGATTAATATGGGCAAGTCGGAAATTTTAAACATAACGGTGAGGGGGGCAGACTACTCCCTCATTTTCCCTTTATTTGGAAGCCAAAATATATTAGTTCTTTAGGTATATATCTCACCCCCAAAAACTCCGATCTTTACATTCATAACTATATCCCCTTGCTAAATTCCATAAAACTGGATCTTAATTCATACGCATTCCGCAATATGTCATGGCTAGGTAGAATAAGCGCCCTTAAAATGATGGTCCTCCCCAAGATTCTGTTTTACATTCAGATGCTCCCTATCACATAGGCCAAGGAAGTCACTGTACCATCTGGCTGAAATAATTGAAATAGTTAAAATGCTCATTTTTCATACTCACTCATTATTTGTATGTGTTCATTTTAGTATTAAGGTGGAGATCAGACCCTTACTATTATAGTCATACTGTGCACTCTCATGAGGCACCGACGATGGAGCGAGAGCTATATGTGTCCCCTACCCTTACCCTTTCCCTTCCCCCCTCTCATACGTGTCTCTTCCCTCCCCTTGTCGTTATTGTGGCTATGTGTGTCATTACCATTGTATAAATGTTTGTTGTATAAAACCTGCAAAATCTGAATAAACATTTAATTTGAAAAAAAAAAAAATCTTATGGGAAGATATTTGTTGAAACGAATGGTCTGGTGACAGGGTCTCTTTAGGCTTTTTGATTTTTAGACAATATGTTTCCAGTTCTTTCCTACAAATTTTGAACACATTTTGTATTGACATATGTGACTCGCCCCACATTAGATGGGAATGAGCCTGTCTCTATGGCTGAACAAAAGCTTTCCTTTTAGGCTATTTTTTTTCACTATGGAGCATGTTAGTGGGCAGGCTAGTGTGTTGTGGCAGGTCTGGCAGGATGCAGTGCAATGTGCCCACACTATTTCCTTTTGTCTTCAGTCTTTATTTGGAATGTACAAACTGTACATGCCATTCAGGTCCCTCCACAGGAACGTGGTGTACTGCACTGCAGTGTGGTGACCTGCGGTGCTGCCCAGTCCACTGTGAAAAAATACAGCATACATCCTGTCCGCATTGTAGTGTGAATAGGGTACATAGAAAACCATTGTTTTCTATGTGCTGTAGCGGTGACTGGCATTGTTCAGTTGTAGAAAAATTCCAGTTACCGCATATAGTGTAAAAGAACCCTCACTGCTGCTTTTCACATTGACAGGAATATTTAGATCTGGCCATCGTATGATCCAGGGAAGTTCATAATATAATTGCAACATTTGAAATGGATATGGTCACTATTTTTTAGGTATTTTACACAACTGTAATTAACTAATTTGTCTTCCCTTTCCTGCATAGTGCAGTGAAATGAGCAGAAAATTAAACAATATGGATCCTCCTGTATTATATGTATACAGTCAGCATCATGAGCTCCTTATTACTGATTTCCTACTCCTTGCTTGATGGATGCATTTGCTGTAAGATAAAGTAATTGTGCTCCCAATTCTTTGAACTGTTAAATTGCACATAGCAGTGGACAGCCCCCATGGAAAGAGGTAGGATAAGGATGAACACAGTACAGTGTGAAAGAAGTACTTGCATCTGTGATGCTTCTATTTTCCTCAGGGTGTGTGTGTACTCTGCTCAGCTCCTGATAAATAGCAGAGTGGATTCAGGCTCCCCTGCTGCACTGTATTATTTCACATACTAGCTGGGAGCTGTTTCTCTCCATTCATTCCCAATTCATTTTGCACAGAGAATTATTATTAATACAATATTATTCCTTTCCTGGGCTGGCTTTCATCCCTTTTTTACGCTCTGCTTACATTTGCCTTGTTCGTGGTTCATCAGAGTCTGGCAGACTCTAGAAGATTTACGCAACTGCAGCAGTGTTTAGAATGTTCAGTGAGTTTTCCGTTGGCATTGGAACACAAGTTGACCTCTGGGTGTTGTCCTATTACCTTTGTCCCGCTGCCTTTTTTTTCTAGTCTTCTTCAGGTAATCTTACTATAGAAGGACTTACTGAGTTAAGAACTGGATTTTATTTTTACTTAGCAAACTAGGTGTCTCATGTCTCAGCTCATATGCTGTGCAGGAATGGGGTAGAAGAGAGTGGAGTGGTCTATTCTCAGAGATGGGAGCAGTATGATCTATTTGAATAATTGTGCACTCCATCCCATGTTACTAACCTTCTGCCTCAGGTAAGACTGAATGCTGTGTACGAGTATATGAGGGCTTTGATTGGCTTGGCTTAAATTAAGTTTGTAGTCTCACCATCTCCCCTTTATGTTGACTTTATGTACTATGCAGAACCTGACTGCATTCTGTGTTGACACTCTGTGGAATGAATGCAGATATATGTTCTGAAAGGATTGCTGTTTTGTTTCTTGCACTGTTTTGGAGCCGAATATTTGCCATGGGCTATTTTTTATAAGTTGGGGTTATTTTAATATTTGCCATGGGCTGCGTTTTATAATTTAGATTTACTGTAATATTTGCCATGGGCTACTTTTTATCATTTGTGTTTACTTTATGTGTAAAGCTGTCTCAGAAGAAAGTTGCACATAGTTCTCTGTGGTGTCTTGTACTGGTGGAACAACATCCTACATGTAGGATAACATGGACCACCAGCGATCCGCTTAACCTACCACATACCCTCCCCTCTCCATTGGACCATGCACCACCAGCACCCCTAGTCTCAGGTGGCAAAAAGTGTAGGGACCCCCTGTGCTTTTGTACTACAAGTAGTGCATAAACGCACGTACAAATGTGCAAACAAAGCCTGTAAATCACTTGGCTAAGCTCACACTGAGGGTCTGTTCACACGACGTCCGTTCTCTGTGCTGACCTGAGCCGTACGCTCCTGCACTAAAAATGTCCCAATGTATCCCTATGTGTTTTATGGCCTACAGTTCTCACCTGCACAGTCCGTGCAGGTTACGACAGAAAAATACTGCATGTCACATTTTGTACGGTCAGGAAACGGTCCGGAAACGCAAAACGTGCCAAAAACGCACTGCACTGCAGCTAAGGCTGGGTTCACACCTAGGCGTATCGAATATGAGCATTTCTCGCGCGTTTCGTGCCGTGCATTTTTGCCATGATTCGCTGTAAAAAACCGCGCGACAAACGCTCGTTTCCAAAGGCTACCTGGCTGTATCAATGGATACGCACGGCAAATACGCCCCAAAGAAGCTCCTGTATTTCTTTTGGCGTAGGGCGTTTTGCAGCGCCTTCCTGCGTGCTGTAAAACGCCCAGGTGGGAACCATGGGCCCAGGTGGGAACTCCAGGTGGGAACCATGCCCATAGGCAATCATTGGTTTTCACATGTTGAGCGTTTTACAGAGCGTAGGAACTTAATTTACCCACAGTTGTCTTTTTACTTTGGTTTGATGCATGGACATTTCTAAATAAACATATTATTTACATGCCAAGTACTTATGTTGCTCTAAACGTTCTGTGAGTATATCCTGTAAAAAATGGAAGTGGTTATTTTCAATCACTAATAATAAAAATATATAATAATGCCCATGTCAATCAGTCCTGTTATTTTTTTACATTACAAGAGATGGAGTTGGACTTTAAGATATTTTTTACTAAAATTATTTGTTTTCTGTAAAGTACAAAAACAATTTAAAAAACACACACATATTTACTTGCAAGCAGTTGCAAGCAGTTCCATAGTGACCTTCAATTAGTCTCCAAAAGCCATACGTAGTCATCCAGAAGGAAATCAGATTTTGTATTTGCTATGCAAAAATCATAGATTGATAGGGGGCTGGGTGCTGAAGGTTTAATGCACATGTGCTGGGTGCTGATGAGTTGAGGTATATGGCTGCTGAGGGGTAAACAATTGTGTGCAAAGGGTTTAACCCTTTCGCTGACAACCCCTGCAGAACACTTTAAACCTTAGCTGGCCACACCATTTTTGCAATTCTTCACCTTTTTTTTATTTTCAACTGCAGCTTTTAGAGTTTGTAAAAGTCCCCCCGAACCATATATTTTCTGAAAGCATAGGCCAGGTAGAATAAAAAGATGGTGCTCCTAATTTTGTAGGTCGTGCGATCATTTCACAAACGTTTATCAAAACAATATTACACCGAAAAAATACACAAATTGATAAAAGCACACTAAACAATATCAGTGCACAAAAAAACTCACTGTGAGGACTGTTGGGCATTAGCAGGATTGCTGGGCTGGGAGAAATCAGTAAGGTACTTGAGGTCTGCTGGGCACAGGGGCAGGACCACAAAGCAACATTATTGTGATCTGTTGCTCAGGCTCAAAAAAAGTTTTTGAAAAAGTGTTATTAGCTTACCATGTCTCCCATGAGTGGCAATGCCACCCGTTGCACATGCTGCTCAATGTATGCACTTCTTGAACAACTGTTGTGCAAATTGTTTGTTTGGAATCCCAGATCCCGGATCTAAAGAATCAACTGGCAACAATGTGGAATATTTACAACATTGAGTGGAGTTTGGACCTCACCCATCAGGTGCTATCCAAGGCCAGTATAAAGGAGGGTGGGGTTATGAAGGTGCAGGAGCCAGTGGTAAGTATCTGGGTTACAGTTCGAAGGCAGGGTAGAGGGCTAAGTGTAAAGCTGGCCATACACCTTACAATTATTGTTCATTTTTTTTTTGTCTCGTCATCGCACCCTTGTTCAATTTCTACACAAATAGCCCATCATGCACAGACCAATGTAGATTTCGATTATCGTTTGTCAGTAATACTAAGGGGCCGAATTTTGTTGATCGTCAGAACTGATTTTTGTTTGCGCATGCGCAGTGTTCGTGTTGCGATTTTTGTTGTACGAAAACGCCACTAATACAATGATTTTCGTCCGTTTCGACAAAAGTTTTCTAGTCTGCCCGTTCAACCAAATACGACCAGTTGTATAGTAATTGTGATTGTGCACTTCCCATCAACTGGACGATTATCGTACCAAAAACGGATTTTCGAACGATAAATGTAAGGTGTATGGGCACCTTTAGAGAGGCTAGTCATGAGTTGATATACACAAATAAAGATGCATGTTTGCATAATATTAGCTCAGCGGTAGCATGGATAGAGCAGAATACCTCCCCTAGCTGCATGAGGAGTGACTGCACCAGTAAAGATAGGACCAGAAATATGAACAATAAGAGACAGATACCGGTGGTAGAGGATTCAATTATGTAAAGGACAGATAGTAATCTGTCACCGGGACCATAATTGTCGAACAGGATGCAGTTTACTGGGCACTCAGGTTAGACATTGCGTTTTAGGTGAACAGGTTGTTGGATGGGGCTGGGAGGTCTCAGCTGTCGTGGTACACATTGGTACCAATGACAAAATTAGAGGAAGATGGACTGTCCTAATTATTTCAAGTGCAAATCTTAACCCCTTCGTGACAGGAGACATACACTGTAGTGCCAAAATGACTGCTCATGTATACTGTATGTGAGCAGCTATTTGGGGCGGTGAATTGCCAGTAACCACTGAGAATTAGCGGTTACCGTTCATTAATGGATGCCTCAGTATTGAGGCATCCATTAATAAAAGAGTTAAACTTTTTCAGACAGGTATCGGGTGTCTGACAGTGATATCAGTGCGGTATTTACGGCACTTGCTTTCACTGTTTGACAGCTTGTAAAGATCAGGATCCCAATGTGTAAAGGCTTTTTTTTTCTAAATGTTTCAGAATAGAAAGCTACATGTTTCTATTCTGAAACAATGTTGCAGGCCTTCTGATCATTCTGGGAATGATCAGAAGCCTCTACTGACACCGACCCTGACATCCTGTCAGGATCAGTGTCACTAAGGTTATTATTGGCTGTTCCTAAGTTTGCAGCAGCCTAAAATAACCAAACATGTATTAATTAAATTATCAAGCAGTCAAAGTGAGATCAATTTACAATGACTGCTTGATTTAATTAAAAATAAATAAAAGTTAAAAAATGTTTTTAAAAAAGTGTAAAAAAATGAAAATATTTTTATAATATTGATAGTAAATATTGCAGATGTATTAACGAACCAGGTTCAGCCCCACACTTTGGACATTTAGAATTTTCCCTGAATCCTATCCTATGTAGGAATTCAGGGGTCCGATATGTTCTATGTACAATATAGAGCTGCGTCAATTTGTGCGATGCAGATGGTGAAACTAATTGGATTGACAACAACGCCTCCCTCCAGAGGGCTTCATCCATAGGCCCCAAGTCCATCTCCCAGCCCACTTTACATTTCATGGGAGATTTATTCAGGACCCCAGGTAATAAATTTGCATACATCTTTGAGATCAAACCTCTCGTCACTGTTGTATCAAAAAAATAATCTATAACCGCATTTGCATTAATGCAGACCTCACGTACACCTGGATGTGCCGTGAGCGCATGCCTTAGTTGCAGATATTTATAAAATTGAGCATTCGGTAACGAATAGCTTGCCTGTAATTGTTGAAACGAGCACAAACTGCCCTGATCATAGATTTGCGTCAATGATTCAATCCCCGTTTCCTTCCATATTACAAATCCTTGAAGTTTGTTTACCTCGTACAGTACCCCATTATCCCATATCGGAGTATATTTTGTAAAGTCAGAAATATCCAATATCCCTTTAATGGATTTCCACAATTTGCCAATTAATTTGAAATCACAATTTGCCAATTAATCTGAAAGTGGGAAGATTTGAAAATTCCCTCAAATACAGAGTAGTTTCAAGGGCCATAAGGGGGTCCCTATCGTAAAAAAGACATTTAATGATATCATATGCCCCTATCCTCTGTCCTGGCAAGTTCCATCCCGCCAGGTGTCTGAACTGTGTGGCCAAAAACATTATCCATGGATTTGGAAGTGCCAAACCCCCGTTTCTCTTAGGATATTGCAAGATTTCTAGTTTTATCCGTGCTTGTTTCTTCTTCCATATCAACTCCCTAAATACTGTATTTATCCTCCTGAATATAGTTTGCGGAATCCAGCATGGAGAATTGTACAGTATATAGGAGAGCTGAGGCATCCAAATCATTTTGATAAGATTTAATCTGCCAACGGGGGAAAGGGGGAATTTACACCATATATTGCATTGTTTCTGAAATTTCTGCAGAATTGGTATTAAATTAATTAATTAATTTGTTTTTACTGCCGCTCTTCCTTTGCTGCTCTTCCTTTTAAATCTGTATCTGTTCTCATGCTCTGCAGAACTTCTGTTTTGCAGCAGACTGCCTTGTCTCAGGAATCGATACACGGTGTCTGTGTATTAGTTTCTATAGCCTTGTAACCTGAGCCAGCACTACAGGAAGAGGCCCTGAGCTGAAAAGGGAAGTTCTCCCCAAGCATGAGAAGACATGAGGATTTAAAAGGAAGAGCAGCAAAGAGAAGGGAAACAACCATGGATTACAGTAAGGCACACATTACAGTATTGGTTTATG
>NW_017306765.1:486066-488587 GCF_000935625.1 Nanorana parkeri | reverse complement strand
CTTAGTTGCAGATATTTATAGAATTGAGCATTTGGTAGCGAATAGCTTGCCTGTAACTGTTGAAACGAGCACAAACTACCCTGATCATAGATTTGCGTCAATGATTCAATCCCCGTTTCCTTCCATATTCCAAATCCCTGAAGTTTGTTTACCTCGTACAGTACCCCATTATCCCATATCGGAGTATATTTTGTAAAGTCAGAAATATCCAATATCCCTTTAATGGATTTCCACAATTTGCCAATTAATCTGAAAGTGGGAAGATTTGAAAATTCCCTCAAATACAGAGTAGTTTCAAGGGCCATAAGGGGGTCCCTATCGTAAAAAAGACATTTAATGATATCATATGCCCCTATCCTCTGTCCTGGCAAGTTCCATCCCGCCAGGTGTCTGAACTGTGTGGCCAAAAACATTATCCATGGATTTGGAAGTGCCAAACCCCCGTTTCTCTTAGGATATTGCAAGATTTCTAGTTTTATCCGTGCTTGTTTCTTCTTCCATATCAACTCCCTAAATACTGTATTTATCCTCCTGAATATAGTTTGCGGAATCCAGCATGGAGAATTGTACAGTATATAGGAGAGCTGAGGCATCCAAATCATTTTGATAAGATTTAATCTGCCAACGGGGGAAAGGGGGAATTTACACCATATATTGCATTGTTTCTGAAATTTCTGCAGAATTGGTATTAAATTAATTAATTAATTTGTTTTTACTGCCGCTCTTCCTTTGCTGCTCTTCCTTTTAAATCTGTACCTGTTCTCATGCTTCTCTTCCTTTTAAATCTGTATCTGTTCTCATGCTCTGCAGAACTTCTGTTTTGCAGCAGACTGCCTTGTCTCAGGAATCGATACACGGTGTCTGTGTATTAGTTTCTATAGCCTTGTAACCTGAGCCAGCACTACAGGAAGAGGCCCTGAGCTGAAAAGGGAAGTTCTCCCCAAGCATGAGAAGACATGAGGATTTAAAAGGAAGAGCAGCAAAGAGAAGGGAAACAACCATGGATTACAGTAAGGCACACATTACAGTATTGGTTTATGTTAAAAAATCTGAGGGTTTAATGTCACTTTAAGGTCTGGTAGGAATTTTAAGGAGGAAACCCACCCACAAAAACGGGAAAAAACGTGGGGTCCCCCCTAAAATTCCATACTAGACCCTTGATCCGAGCACAGGCCTGGCAGGGCCGGAAAGGGGGGGACGAGTGAGCGGCCTTCCCTCCCATACCAGGCCATATGCCCTTGGCTCTGGGAGGGTGCTTTTCCAGGGTCACCCTACAAGCCCTGGGGCACCCATATGTCTCCCCCCCCCCCCCCCCCTTGTGAATGAATAAGGGTTAAATTAAATGTTTAACAAAAAAAGTCCAGACTTTTGAAAAAATCCTTTATTTTTGGGAAAAGAAAAAACAAAAGGATCTGGATCTAAGCAACAAACTGGCAACACTGAGGTGCATAACCAACATGGGAAGGAGTCTGGACCTGACACACCAGGCTGTGGTGGCCTAGATGAGGAGGAGGATGGAGGGACAGGAGAGGCAGATCCTGGTGGTGGGAGATTCCAACATCAGGCAAACTGACAGGGTAATCTGTCATCGGGACCGTGAGCGTCGAACAGTATGTTGCTTACCAGGGGCTCGTGTTCGACACATTGCGGAACGAATTGACAGGTTACTAGATGGGGTTGGGCACGACCCAGCTGTCTTGGTGCACATCGGCACCAATGACAAAATAGGAGGTAAATGGAGTGTCCTAAAAAAGGAGTTCAGAGACTTACGTGCTAGGCTGAAGGAAAGGACCTCCACGGTAGTATTATCTGAGATACTGCCGGTGCCAAGAGCCACTCCGGACAGACAGCGCGAGTTGAGGGAACTTAACAAGTGGCTCCGGAACTGGTGTTGGAAAGAGGGCTTTGGTTTCCTGGAGAACTGGGTTGACTTCTCAGTCGGTTACCAGCTCTTCAGCCGAGACGGGCTGCATCTTAATGGGGAAGGTGCAGCATTTCTGGGGGTGAGGGGGAATGGTTAAAAGACTGGAGGGGCTTTTAAACTTAATAATGGGGGGGAGGATAAAATAAAAACCAACAAATTAAATAATAAACAAGTAAACACGACTAATAACACAGAAGGGAATAATACAGGAGTAAATAGTGGGCTCACTCCAGTCAACATAGTCAAAGTAGTCAATCCAGCCAACATAGAGAACATAGTCAATGCAGTCATTAAAGTAAATCCAATCACCCAAGGTTATCTAATTAGGAATGGACCAACCATAACAAGGACAATTAAAAAAAAGTAGTGGGGAGCAAGAGGGAAGCAAACGTCTAATCAATAATAGTACAAAAATTAAATGTATGTTCACCAATGCTAGAAGTCTAGCAAATAAATTAGAAGAACTTGAAGTTATGCTACTGGAGGAGGACTTTGAAATAGTGGGAATAGCCGAAACTTGGCTAGTTAGCACACACGATTGGGCTACTAATATAGAAGGGTACAACCTGTTCAGGAGGGACAGGCTTGCAAGAAGGG
>NW_017306765.1:439902-485879 GCF_000935625.1 Nanorana parkeri | reverse complement strand
GGGGGGGGGTATGCATTTATGTTAAAAATAACCTCCATATGCACATACGTGACAATATCACGTCAAATGGTGGAGATGACGTGGAATCTTTATATCTAGAACTAGATAGAACGGACCTTAGCCGTAAACTTATTGTGGGTGTCTGTTATAAACCTCCAAATATAGGGGAGGAGGAGGAGGCACATCTACAATCCCAAATAGAAATAGCTGGGAAACAGGGAAATGTTGTGGTAATGGGCAACTTCAATTACCCAAACATCAATTGGTTAATGGAACTTCCCATTCGGCAAAGGCGACCCGTTTTCTGAACATGTTGCGAGACAATTTCATGGATCAGATGGTTGAGTATCCAACTAGGAAAAATGCCATCCTAGACTTGATAATTTGCAATAATACAGAATTAATAGAGGATATTGTAATCGGGGAGACACTGGGTAATAGTGATCACAAGGTGATTACTTTTAATACTGGGTACAGGAAAGGGAACTGGGCCGGTCGGACGAGAAGACTAAACTTCAGAACGGCTATTGATAAACTACACAATAGTGGGTGGCATGGAATGGGAAAAGTTATTTCATAAACTAAGCACTGACCAGTTGTGGGACTGTTTTAAGAACTAATTAAAAAATGCTATTACCAAGTGTATACCGTTGGGTAACAACAGTAAAAGATCAAAAACTAAGCCTATATGGCTAAATAAAACAGTAAAACAACACATTAAGGAAGAAAAGTGCCATTTAGTAAGTATAAGACGGAGGGGACAGCATTGGCGTTCCATAACTACAAAGAATGTAATAAAAGATGTAAACTGGTAATCCAGGCAGCAAAAATTGAATGTGAGAAGCATATCGCCACAGTTCGTAAAAAGAACCCCAAAAAATTCTATCAATACATAAACAGTAAAAAGGTGAGAAAGGAGCAAATAGGCCCCATATAGGATGAAAACAGGAGGTTAGTCATAAACGACAGGGAGAGGGCCGAGGCGCTAAATACTCTTTTCTCGTCGGTATTCACCAAGGAAAAAGACGGGTTTAATGTACATGATAAAACACATAGTTTAACAGAAAGTATACCTCATTGGTTGACCGAACCGGGATACAACATAGGTTGAAACTACTTAATGCAAATAAAGCATTAGGACCTAATAATCTACACCCCAAAGTACTCAAAGAACTCAGCCAGGTAATAACGAGACCATTATTCCTAATTTTTAAGGAATCCATAAGGACTAGTAGAATGTCAAGCGACTGGTGGAGGGATAATGTGGTACCTATATTCAAAAAAGGGTCAAGATGCCAACCCGGGAACTACAGACCAGTTAGTCTGACATCCATAGTATGCAAACTGCTAGAGGGAATGATTAAGGACTACTTAGTGGAATTTGTTCAGGATAATGGCATAATAACTGATAACCAGCATGGATTTAGGAAGAATCGTTCTTGCCAGACCAATCTGCTAACCTTTTACGAAGGGGTAAGTAGAGATCTGGATGGAGGGAGGCCGGTGGACGTAGTGTATCTGGACTTTTCTAAAGCATTTGATACGGTGCCACATAAACGCTTTTTATACAAGCTAAGGTCTATGGGCATAAACGAAATAGTGTGCACGTGGATTGAAAACTGGCTACAGGAACGTGTACAAAGAGTATCGATAAATGGCACCTTTTCAGACTGGGCTGAGGTCATGAGTGGTGTACCCCGGGATTCTGTGCTGGGCCCCATGCTTTTCAACCTGTTTATTAATGATATTGGGGAGGGAGTAAATAGCCATGTTTCAGTGTTTGCTGATACCAAAATTGGGAGGGTAATAAACACGGATTTAGACATTGTGACATTACAGGAGGACCTGGATAAAATAGGGGAGTGGGCAACTATATGGTAGATGAAGTTCAATGTCGATAATTGCAAAGTAATGCACTTTGGAGTTAAAAATAGGCAAATGGGCTATACAATTATGGGTATGCCACTAGGGAAGTCAGAAATGGAGAAAGATTTGGGGGTGATTGTAGACCACAGATTGAAGAATAGCTTGCAGTGCCAGGCTGCTGTAAACAAAGCAAGTAGAGTCCTGTCTTGTATTAAGAAGGGAATGTAGTGCAGGAACAAGTCTATTATTTTGCCACTTTACAGATCACTGGTTCGGCCTCATCTGGAGTATGCGGTCCAGTTTTGGTCACCAGTACTCAGAAAAGATGTCCTTGAGCTGGAAAAAGTCTAGCGGAGGGCAACCAAGCTCATTAAGGGATTGGAGGACCAGAGCTATGAAACAAGGCTGTTAAAATTAAATATGTTCTCAGGGGAAGTGAGGAGATTAAGAGGGGACATGATTTTCTTGTATAAACTGTTCAATGGTGACAGCAACATTATTAACAAACTCTATATGGTTAACCCCATAACAAAGACTAGAGGTCACCACCAAAAATTGGTGGAGAAAAAATGTCAGCACACGTGGCGTAGGGGGGGGTGGGGGTCCCCCCCCCCCCCCCCCTCCTAACCCTCTTGTGTTTAACTGAATCTGTCAAATGTTAATGTATTGGTGATCTGCAGCTGAGCTGAGAAAGACAATTTCTATGGTATTAGCGATTTACGATCGCTAATACCATAGAACGCACCAGGCTGTGGTGGAGGGCGGCCAAGATGAGGAGGGAGGTTTGGAGGAGCAGGATCCTGAGGTGGGAAGCTGGGTTACTGTTAGAAGACAGTGTAGAGGGAAGAGGGCTAGAGAGGTCAGCCCTGAACTGGTTAACCCCAATAAATACGCCAGGTTGCGGGATGTTGGGGATATTAGTTCAGGGGTGACACTGCTGGAGCAGGACGCCTCCTTTATCCTCAGGGGGAGTGATTGCTCCAGCGAGGATGGGAGCCAGATGGAGGGTCAGGAGAGGCAGATCCTGGTGATGGGTGATTCCATCATCAGGTGGACTGACAGGGTAATCTGTCATCATGACCATGAGCGTAGAACAGTGTGCTGCTTACCGGGGGCATGTGTTCGGCACATTGCGGAACGAATTGACAGGTTACTAGATGGGGTTGGGCACGACCCAGCTGTCATGGTGCACATCGGCACCAATGACAAAATTGGAGGTAAATGGAGTGTCCTAAAAAAGGAGTTCAGAGACTTATGTGCCAGGCTGAAGCAAAGGACCTCCACGGTGGTATTCTCTGAGATACTGCCGTTGCCAAGAGCCACTCCGGACAGACAGCGCGAGTTGAGGGAACTTAACAAGTAGCTCCGAACTGGTGTCGGAAAGAGGGATTTGGTTTCCTGGAGACATGGGCTGACTTCGCAGTCGGTTGCATCTTAATGGGGAATGTGCAGCATTTGTGGGGGGGGGAAATGGTTAAAAGACTGGAGGAGCTTTTAAACTAGATGATAGGGGGGAGGGTAAAATAAAAACCAAAAAAATGAAATATTAAACAAGTAAACATGATTAATAACACAGAAGGATATAATACAGGAATAAATAGTGGGCTCACTCCAGTCAACATAGTCAAAGTAGTCAATCCAGCCAACATAGAGAACATAGTCAATGCAGTCAATAAAGTAAATTCAAATGCCCAAGGTAATCTAATTAGGAATGGACCAACCATAACAAGAACAATTAAAAAATGTAGTGGGGAGCAAGAGGGAAGCAAACGTCTAACCAATAATAGTACAAAAATTAAATGTATGTTCACCAATGCTAGAAGTCTAGCAAATAAATTAGAAGAACTAGATGTTATGCTACACGAGGAGGACTTCGATATAGTGGGAATAGCAGAAACTTAGCTAGATAGCGCACACGATTTGGCTACTAATATAGAAGGGTACAACCTGTTCAGGAGGGACAAACTTGCAAGAAGGGGGGTATGCATTTATGTTAAAAATAACCTCCATATGCACATACGTGACAATATCACGTCAAATGGTGGAGATGACGTGGAATCTTTATATCTAGAACTAGATAGAACGGACCTTAGCCGTAAACTTATTGTGGGTGTCTGTTATAAACCTCCAAATATAGGGGAGGAGGAGGAGGCACATCTACAATCCCAAATAGAAATAGCTGGGAAACAGGGAAATGTTGTGGTAATGGGCGACTTCAATTACCCAAACATCAATTGGTTAATGGAACTTCCCATTCGGCAAAGGCGACCCGTTTTCTGAACATGTTGCGAGACAATTTCATGGATCAGATGGTTGAGTATCCAACTAGGAAAAATGCCATCCTAGACTTGATAATTTGCAATAATACAGAATTAATAGAGGATATTGTAATCGGGGAGACACTGGGTAATAGTGATCACAAGGTGATTACTTTTAATACTGGGTACAGGAAAGGGAACTGGGCCGGTCGGACGAGAAGACTAAACTTCAGAACGGCTATTGATAAACTACACAATAGTGGGTGGCATGGAATGGGAAAAGTTATTTCATAAACTAAGCACTGACCAGTTGTGGGACTGTTTTAAGAACTAATTAAAAAATGCTATTACCAAGTGTATACCGTTGGGTAACAACAGTAAAAGATCAAAAACTAAGCCTATATGGCTAAATAAAACAGTAAAACAACACATTAAGGAAGAAAAGTGCCATTTAGTAAGTATAAGACGGAGGGGACAGCATTGGCGTTCCATAACTACAAAGAATGTAATAAAAGATGTAAACTGGTAATCCAGGCAGCAAAAATTGAATGTGAGAAGCATATCGCCACAGTTCGTAAAAAGAACCCCAAAAAATTCTATCAATACATAAACAGTAAAAAGGTGAGAAAGGAGCAAATAGGCCCCATATAGGATGAAAACAGGAGGTTAGTCATAAACGACAGGGAGAGGGCCGAGGCGCTAAATACTCTTTTCTCGTCGGTATTCACCAAGGAAAAAGACGGGTTTAATGTACATGATAAAACACATAGTTTAACAGAAAGTATACCTCATTGGTTGACCGAACCGGGATACAACATAGGTTGAAACTACTTAATGCAAATAAAGCATTAGGACCTAATAATCTACACCCCAAAGTACTCAAAGAACTCAGCCAGGTAATAACGAGACCATTATTCCTAATTTTTAAGGAATCCATAAGGACTAGTAGAATGTCAAGCGACTGGTGGAGGGATAATGTGGTACCTATATTCAAAAAAGGGTCAAGATGCCAACCCGGGAACTACAGACCAGTTAGTCTGACATCCATAGTATGCAAACTGCTAGAGGGAATGATTAAGGACTACTTAGTGGAATTTGTTCAGGATAATGGCATAATAACTGATAACCAGCATGGATTTAGGAAGAATCGTTCTTGCCAGACCAATCTGCTAACCTTTTACGAAGGGGTAAGTAGAGATCTGGATGGAGGGAGGCCGGTGGACGTAGTGTATCTGGACTTTTCTAAAGCATTTGATACGGTGCCACATAAACGCTTTTTATACAAGCTAAGGTCTATGGGCATAAACGAAATAGTGTGCACGTGGATTGAAAACTGGCTACAGGAACGTGTACAAAGAGTATCGATAAATGGCACCTTTTCAGACTGGGCTGAGGTCATGAGTGGTGTACCCCGGGATTCTGTGCTGGGCCCCATGCTTTTCAACCTGTTTATTAATGATATTGGGGAGGGAGTAAATAGCCATGTTTCAGTGTTTGCTGATACCAAAATTGGGAGGGTAATAAACACGGATTTAGACATTGTGACATTACAGGAGGACCTGGATAAAATAGGGGAGTGGGCAACTATATGGTAGATGAAGTTCAATGTCGATAATTGCAAAGTAATGCACTTTGGAGTTAAAAATAGGCAAATGGGCTATACAATTATGGGTATGCCACTAGGGAAGTCAGAAATGGAGAAAGATTTGGGGGTGATTGTAGACCACAGATTGAAGAATAGCTTGCAGTGCCAGGCTGCTGTAAACAAAGCAAGTAGAGTCCTGTCTTGTATTAAGAAGGGAATGTAGTGCAGGAACAAGTCTATTATTTTGCCACTTTACAGATCACTGGTTCGGCCTCATCTGGAGTATGCGGTCCAGTTTTGGTCACCAGTACTCAGAAAAGATGTCCTTGAGCTGGAAAAAGTCTAGCGGAGGGCAACCAAGCTCATTAAGGGATTGGAGGACCAGAGCTATGAAACAAGGCTGTTAAAATTAAATATGTTCTCAGGGGAAGTGAGGAGATTAAGAGGGGACATGATTTTCTTGTATAAACTGTTCAATGGTGACAGCAACATTATTAACAAACTCTATATGGTTAACCCCATAACAAAGACTAGAGGTCACCACCAAAAATTGGTGGAGAAAAAATGTCAGCACACGTGGCGAAAGGGGTTCTTCTCAGTTAGAGCGGTTAAGGTCTGGAACTCACTGCCACAGGCAGTGATTTCAGCTAAGAGTGTGGAATCATTCAAGAAACTCTTGGACGATTTCCTTGGAGACCATAACATTCAGGGGTACAGGTACTGCTAAGAGCAAAATCACACATAGACTCATACACACGCACACACCAGCTCAACCATAAATGCATACACGGAATAGGTTGGACTTGATGGACTTATGTCTTTATTCAACCTCAAATACTATGTAACTATGTAAAAGACATGTTTTTTATATAACAAAAAACAAAAATAAATCCACCGACGTAATCCAGGGCCACGCTGCCAGCGTGGTCCACGACGATGACGACTCGACAAAATAAAAAATAAAAGAATAAAAAAGAAATAGAATAGTCATCATGACTTTGCCCAATCATGGCTTCACAGTTCTCTGTACCCTGATTGGGCAAAGTCTTGCACCTGACCTGTGGTCAGGTGCAAGGCTGTAGCCAATCAGGGCTCACAAGGTACAATGCCTTGTGAAGGATGCTCGGCGGGCGAACGGCCCACCGTACACCCTGACAATTTGTGCGTTCACCGAACACACGAACTGCCGATGTTCAAGTGGAACTCACGTTCGGCTCGAACATTGAGCCCAACACTACTCGTGACCCTGAAGAGAACTATGTGCAAAAACGGTTGCCCCATAGTTCTCCTTTAATTGTACTTTAAATTGGAGCTTTACACCCCTGAACTAAAATTTGCAAGCTGTGCACAAAGGAGGCTGTGTGAAGATATCGGTGCTGGCAAGAGAGTTTGTGGATGTCGCAAACCTCCAGTACAGGTAAGTGCTGAGGCTTTAGTTCCACTCTTGAGGCTAGTACTTACTGTACTTTAGTGAGGTGGAGGTCTGTGGGAGGAACCACTAAGTGCAGTGGGGTACACAGGAGATTGACACTTCTCTACTCTCTTTTTTTACAGGAAAATCTTTCTGGGCAATTTTTTTTTGTCAACAGGACTACTTTAAAGAAGATTTTAATTAAAATATTTAGCTACTACCTATCAATCAGTAACTATTAAAATAATGAACACTGTGGTTGCAGTCTGTTTTGAAGTTGTCGTTGTTGCAGTCTAACAATCATTTAGGTGGCCATTGGGCACATACTGTATGTATCTGCACATACACTGTCCCATCTAGGTCCATATTGAAACCTTGTTTCTATGTTTTGTATAGTTTGCAGGTATATATAGTAAAAGCAGAAAGCTTATGGAAAAAATGGAAAGCCATAATTTTACTTGTTACAGATGCATACCTAGTTACCCCATGGTTGTGCTCTACTGCTTCTTCTCGCTGTGCTAATATGTGAGTCAACCATGAGTCAAGCAACAACTATCAGATTGGCTACGTAAGTATGTGCACAACTCAAACCAACATAGTGCTGCCAGCTTTTAGATTTATTTTTGTTATTTTTTTTACAGTCTGCCTTCAACTTAACCTTTTCGCTGCCAGCGTCATATTCTTTACAGCTCTGATTGCGGGCCCCTGCAAATGTGCGCATTCTAACCTAGACGGGTTCGCCAACGTACGAAAACAGCGATTGTGCTACACACGTTAGGTATTGCCGAGTGCACCAGAGTGAGAGCAATAATTCTAGAACCAATATTCATGGTCAGTTATAAACTGTATTAAAAAATGGGGAAATTGAGAAATCAGACCGCAATTAAACAATATATAATTCTATCAACCTATTTGGGTCTCTCATAGAAATGCAAAAAAGAAAGGCTTTCTCCAAATGGATATCCCGATAAGGAAAATGACCATAGAACTATCAATTCCAAAAATTGTATACATTTATTACAACTAACATATCTGTCTGGATGTCACAACACTTCTTAGAACTCAATCTTTCAAAAACTGAGCTCATGATATTTCCTCCTGCCTGTGCACCTTCCCCCAACTTTTCACTTGAGATTGATAATACAACTATCCATCCCTCCCCCCATGCCAAGGTGCTAGGTGTCATCCTGGACTCAGACCTCACCTTTCTGCCCCACATCCAATCCCTATCAAATCCTGCTGCCTTCCCTTTCGTAACATCTCCAATTAGGCCCATTCCTCACCAATGAAACCACTAAGCTACTCCCTCACTCATTTGTTATCTATCTTCTTGACTATTGCATCTCCCTCCTCATTGGCCTACCTCTACACAGGCTATCCCCCCTTCATTCAATTATGGATACAGTTGCTAGACTCATCCACCTAACCAACCGCTCAGTGTCTGCAGCCCCCCTCTGCTAATCCCTGCACCTGCTTTCACTCGCCCAAAGGATAACATTCAAAATATTAACAACCACTTACAAAGCTATCCACAACTCTGCCCCTGGATATATCTCAAAGTTTTACCCTAACCGTCCCCTCCGCTCTTCCAAAGATCTCCTGTTTTCCAGCTCCCTCGTCAACTCTTCCCATGCTCGCCTCCAGGGCTTCTCTAGAGTCTCTCCCTCATCTCTTCAGGGAAGCCTATCCCACCTCTAACTAACCATTGAAACATCACATTCTCAAACAATTCATCCCCACACAGCTACCTCCTCATGTATCACTTGGCCATCCCTTTTAGATTGTAAGCCCTCATGGGCAGGGCCCTCCTTACCATCTTGTCTTGAATTCTATTGTAATTGTAATGTCTTCCTTATATTGTAAAGCGCTGCACAAACTGTTGGGGCTATATAAATCCTGTATGATAATATGAATTTTCCTTATTGGGATCAACTATAAACTGATGACCTGTAAAGGCTTTTAAAAGTCGCCTGTGGACAATTTGGGGTACCGTATTTTGTCACCCTTTCATGGCCGCACACAATTTTTAACCTGAGCATGCTGGGTATCTATTTACTCAAGACAACTGTATCTTTTATATTTTACAAAAAAGGGGTATTATATTGTGTTTTTGTGCACCAAAATTAAATTAAGTGTATTTTTTACTGAAATTTGGGGTTTTAAAAAGAGGTGCACTAATATCATGCAACATAAAAATTTGCAACTGCCACCATTGTATTCTGCAGAATCTGTGCTTTCAGAAAATGTATAACACTCTGGGGTTTTAAGTAATTTTCAGGCCTAAAATATGTATTATAACGGTTGCAAAAAAAACCGCATTGGCAACGAAAGGGTTAAAAACCAGAGCCTGCCAACTGCTTTTGTCATATTGCCTTTCTCTGAGAGAGGCACAATGACTGTTCAGCTGGCTGGCACTGGTGATTAATGACTACTTGAGTAGGAACCATGGTAGATTGTTATCTGACAGTGGCTTCTAGTTCTGCAATACAATGTTTAAAAATGCATCCATCGCATTGGGCATCGTGCTTTGGAACATTTATATAGAAATGGTGTGTGGTAAGGAGTTAATGAGAACTGTATTAGGTAAACATTTACAGATGTGGACTCCTCCAGCATGTTTGCAATTGAGCATTGACACAGTCCCAGCTGCAAATGGATACTTTCTTGCCATCTTGACACACTCTGTGGCATAACCCACTTGCTTGGGAGCTGAAGCAGCAAACTGGCTCGACCAGATACTGCAAAAAGTGTGAGTACCCAACATGGTTAAGACACTTATAACTTTTGTGTTCACAGATATAGATAGTTTCCTATCCTTCAAGTAGTACTAAAGGCTCTGCGTGTTTTATCTTAATGCATTCTCTGCATTAACATAAAAGCCCAGTACCTTTTTGTGTCCCCTGTTTCCCATCCCCCCCAAACACGTACCTGTCTCACTGAGGTCACTGCCACCTGATCCTCCATTTCCCAAACTTCCTGGTTGCGGAGGAGGATACTGATAGCAAAAGGTGCCTATGGCTCCTCTGCCATCAATCAAACCGTTTGGTGGAGAGGAGGGGTGTGGCCTGCCACAAGGCTGTGTGTGTCTATGGACGCACACAACTACTTGCGGGCACAGCCGAGCACGAACAGGTGCCTTACCAGCAGCAGCTTAGCTGATGGAGGCACCTGTGCAGGGGTCGGGGAGAGAGCACTGTGGGGACCCACTAAAAAATTAAGGAACTGAACATTTAAAAAAAAACCAGAAGATTTTAACAAGGGTGGGCCTCCTATATGTATAAAACAAAAAAAAAACAATAAAGCTTTAATGGAACTTTAATTATTTGGGAGGATGGCTTTTGCCTATAAGCTGGCTGTTAGTTTAGCTCACCCTGTTTTCACTATTTGCACAATACTACTAGTGTTAATTTAAGTATCGCAACCTACATGATTTAGTGGGAGAGGTTGAATCACATTTTTGGAACCCCTCTTACGGTCTCTTATGGTTATATCCTTTCTGCTTAGTTAGCTAGATACTATTTGACACTTACTCTTCACTGGATTTTCTCATCCAATGCTATTATACTGTAAACGGAGCTGACGCTTCTGGTACACCAGTCACTCTTCCCAACATATCCCCTTTTACACTTGAAGAAGCAGTCATGTTACAGCCATATTTTGAAAAAACAACTTTGAATTTTTCATTTTCTTCTAACAATAAGAATTGTTATTGGAAATTCTTTGTGTAAACAAAATAGACAGAGTTGTACACACAAACAATGGTAGGTGGAAAATAGTAGGTCAAGGGGTTCAAAATCCCTGATTTCATATCAAAGATTTTGCATAGGAAGTGGTGGAAACACACCCAATGTTGCATCAAGGTTTACAAGGTTGTTAGAGTACCTGAGTCAGAAACCCATATGTAAAAGCGCAACTCTATCTAAAAAAAAGTAAAACATTTTTATATAACACCAACAAAGCATCCTACAGGATTAGGACAAAGAGAGAGGTTGAAAAGAGAAGCGATCAGGAGAGGGATAAAGAGAAAAAGTGAGAGAAACTAGAAAAGAAAAAGAGAAGGGGAAAAAGAGGGAACAGGATGTGGAGGAGAAGAGTAGAGTAGAAGGGGAGAAGAAAAAACAAAGAAAAAGGGCAGGGAATCCACTCAGACATCTTCACCTGAACTAGACACCATTCCCTGGCATGACATCAGGGAGTCATATATCGGGGAAGAGGTAAAACAATAAATAAACCAATAAAATCAGGTGCGGTTAAACTTTCCTTCTCTATGTTTAAGAAAGGCTGTGGGGTCTTCCATTTCATAGATTTCTGAGACTTTTGATAACCATATTTGAATTGAGGGGGAGTATCCTGTCTCCATAGTAATGGTACAGGTTCTTGCAGTTCTTGCAGCATTAACAAAGTGAATGAGCAGGGAGTGTTTATATCTTCTTTAAAAAGAAGATACATGTAGTAGGTAAGTCACCCAAGTCAGTTCCAGTGAGGTTCTTGATATGCTGCTTCACTTGTACCCAGAAAGGTTTAGAACCGTGACAGAAAATGTGGAGAAGAGTGCCCTCTTGAGCATGGCATCACCAACAGGTGCAGGAGACCTGGGGCCAGATTCTATGTAATAGATGTAATAAAGAAGCCCTGTACCCTGTACCAGCGAGATATTATACCTTGATTCCTGAAATCTGCTAGAGATGGAAGAATGATGAGAGAAATACAATATGTCATCCCTCTGTTCATCGGAGAAATGCGTTTGTTGGTCAGCCTCCCACTTAAGCAAAACGGTGTATAATACTGGTCGGAGGCAATAAAGAAGGCAATATATGTAGGAAAGGGGATGTCCCTATACAAGGCTTCTCAAACATAGCAGGAACAGAATATGCAGCGAGACATCTATGCAGGGTAAGCAAAAAATGGGCAAGTTGTAAAGTTTAAGTGAACCAATAGTAACAAATTCAGACCTGTGATAGAATATATGTATGTGCAATATACTGAAGATATGACGTGAAATACAGACCCACCCCCGACACGTTTCATCAAGGGATGGTAGGTCTACATCCCTATATGACGAAACGCGTCGGGGGTGGGTCTGTATTTCACGTCATATCTTCAGTCTGATAAGTCACGTTTTTTACTGGCTTGCCGACTTTTTGTTTTAAATTAACTTTTGTCTAAAGCGCTGTTTTTATACAATAAATCTTTTTGGTACACTATGAGCGTATTGCTCTTTCTTTTCCTGGTTTGGATCGGGAGATATATGTAAATATTCTGTTGGACACGGAGGAAAAACAAGCGAGGTAAGCTACGGCTTCCATCCCGGTGGGATCCACGGTGGAATAAACAGCTTATGATCTGACGGCTGACTGTGGTTTCCAGCTCGAGGAGTTATACGGTTTAATGATACCTGATATGTGGTGAGTGCACACCCTACGGAGGCTCTCTTCATTCTGTTGAGCACATCACGGAAGGATCAGTTCATGAATTTTTTTTACACGTTTTTTTGAACTTCACTATACATTTGTTTTGGGAGAAAATTGTTTGCATCTATATTTTTATAATTTATGTTTGGAACTGATTTTTTTCCTTTTCTTTTTTGACACCTTTTTTTCTCATTTTGTGGACTTAAAAGCTATTTGGAATAAGCATTGTCTACAAACATTTGGATGTCACTGAGATCATTATAGATGATGTTCACTAAATTTGGTTTATTTCATATTATAGACTAATACAGATCTCACTTAAATTATTATAGTCACGTTTATTAAGTGCACTTCGATTTAGTTATTTTTTCACCTGGTCTCCTCAGGGAGAGATTCAGACTGACACTCGGTCTAGGTGTTGGGAGATTTTATGCATCAGTTGTATGATTCATCTAGGTATTTGAGGATGTATGTTTAATTTCTTTGCACATACATATATTCTATCACAGGTCTGAATTTGTTACTATTGGTTCACTTACACTGATTAATATTCTGACACTTTACATTTGTCACAGGTTTAAGTGTGATTATTTATATTTCACTCACACAAGGAAACTGGTTTTAGTTACTTTATTATACACAGTAAGTTTTTATTACACACATCTAGTCTGTGACTTTGTTGCATTTTTAACTTGGTGTATCACTTGTCTGAATTTAACACCGGGAGACTTTTAGCGCTGTACTCTGCATTAATCAACTTCTAAGGCTCACCGCCTAAGTTCAGCAGCTTCCAGTTAGTCCGGTTCTTCTTCTTTTCCCTTTCCATAAGCGCAGGTTCTGTTTTTTCCACAAGTTGTAAAGTTTGCCGCCCAGGGGAAGTGAGGTCAGGGAAGACAGGTCCGCCAGGGACGGCAAGCCAGATGATATCACAAAGTTTCGAAACCTGAATTTACCTTGGTTACGGAGTGCAAGGAGTTGTTTATTCAGTATACACGGCGGGAAGGCAGGAGATCCTAGGACCGGAGTTATGTGTGAGGTTTTATCATCTAAGATCGATACGAGATGGGAAGATCGTGCAATCGACAACGTCAGAGCCACAGTGGGGTGATCAAGGAAGCAGCTTGAGGTGAGCCTTGGACAGCCAGGGGGAGCCCGGCAGGAGGATCTTAAACATATCTTGTTCTAAGGAAACTGATAATTTAGTAGGGGAGTGTCTGCACCAGTCCAGAACTCTAGCTGGGTGTATTGCCTTGTAGTACTTTAATGGATCTAGAAAACCCATACCTCCATGTAGATTTAAATAAGATAAGAGATTATCAGGATTATTCACAAAAGGGTGAAGAGAGTTTGGAGAAGGCAGGAGAAGTGAACAATCTAGGACAACATAGCTGAACTGGAAAATGAGCTGAATTGGACATTTTTTTGGCCTAGATTGTTCATTTCTCCTGCCTTCTCCAAACCCTTCACCCTTTTGTGAATAACCCCCTATAATTTAACCTGCAATGCTTACCTGCCTAAACGAAGACGTGAACACCGTGCGTATCTGTCCAAGAAATTAAAAGGGAATCGCAATAGGCAAGGCTTGAAGGAGGTATAACAGGTGGGGGAGTACAATCATCTTGATGATAGCATTCCTACCAAACGAAGAAGCAATAAAGAAAAACGAGTAGGAAAGAAATAGAAAGGTGGATAGGCAAGAAGGTAAATAGACAGAAAAGGGGAGCAAGAGGGAATAGAAAAGAAAGAATGAGAGAGGACAACAGTTTGAGCATGTGCAGTTTTCATCTTGAGATTTTTGTTGTACAACAATGCCACTAACCCGTTGATTTTCGTCCAACTAGACGGAAATTTTCTAGCCTGCTTGAAAGACAAAAGTCTGCCAGTTGTACAGTAATTGAGATTGTGCACTTCCCATCAACTGGCAGATTTTCGGAGGAAAATGCAATCGCAGACAGAAATCTGCAGATAATTGTGAGGTGTATGGTCACCTTAATGCAGCCACTAACCAGGCTCAGACCACACTCCTTTGCTAGTCAGATCCATTCATTCATTCAACCCATTTACAGTCTAAACTGGTGGTTCACAACTGGTGAGTTGCAACCCTGTGTTATGCGGGTCACCACATAGTTACATAGTTAGTCAGGTTGAAAAAAGACACATGACCATCGAGTTCAGCCTATAGAGAAATGAATTTAAAAAAAAGCCTAAAAAGAACGCTATTCCCCCAATTACCCACTTTTGATCCAGAGGAAGGCAAAAAAAAAACTATAAAGCATGGTTTAACCACATGCCTTCCACTGTGCTAGGTGACAGGCTTCTCAACCTCCCCCTAGTGCAGCACTATCAGTTCTCACGCCCAGCAGCCATTCAAAATATGATATAAGACTGTGTCTGTCAGTGTTTTTAAGGGGCTGTTCACACTAGTACAGTGCATGAATAACACAGTCCAGTGCAAATAATGCACTGTACCATGCAATTGCACCTACTGCATGTTCTGGTGTGGGAGGTGCATTGCATTGTCATTCCTTTGAATGGCACCTCAAACTTCCCTTCCCGCCCACAGTTTGATAGTTTGGTACCGCAATGCCATGCATTCCAGTGTGGTGCGTCTTAATGACCAAGGACAAATGTGAGTCATGAGGTTACACAGGTTGAGAACCACTGGTCTAAACAACCCTAGAAATAAGATCTTATCTGACTTACACCGCCACTGGTGCAATACTACATATTTGACAAGGTGGCAGTCTTCATTTCTACCAATAAGGATTCAGTAGATGCTAAGGTGTAACTCCATCAGACGTAAAGTAATGCCTTTTGTTACAAAGAAAATACACATCAGCACGAGAAAGCCAGTCAGCAACAATATTCTCTGGCAGTTATATTTCAAATGTAGTAATCATCCAGCAAAAATGATTAGCCCACTCTGTGCAGTAAGTGGTACCATCATAATATCTGGAACAGATGAACTTGGTTCATCACCTACAGATGCTCAAGCAATAGCTTACTGGTTTCCTTCTTGTTACGAGTATGAGTACCCGTGAAAATGCCCACTATTGGCACTGATGCATCCCAACTGTATAGTGTAATGTTGTGCTGGGATTTGTAGTCCTCTATAGCTGGTGGTATTCTGCATTGCTGTATAATCATTATACAGCAATGTAAAATACCACCAGCTATACAGGACTACAAGTCCCAGCAAAACATTGTATTTCAAATCAGTAATGCTGAATACCACCAGCTTCTACCCCCCCCTGTTCCACCCTTCACTCACCCAGACATGGACCAGCCTCACCTCATGCAGTACCTTCTTCTTTTTTTGTGGCCAGGGGACAGAACTGAGTGCAGGAGAGGGTCCTCTCCCACACTGCAGGATGTGCTGCCTGGGTGGCAGAGTGGCGGTGGAGGGAGGGAATGGCAGCACAATCTCGAGGGGGTGCAATTGCCCTGTTGTTTTCCCCCTGGATCCGCCACTGACTTGACCCCTGTTATACATCAGTGCAGAATACCACCAGCTATACAGACTGCAAATCCCAGCAATACTTTGTACAACAATGCAGAATACCATCAGCTTTGTATAATTTATTTCTGGGATTTGTAGTCCTGTATAGCTGGTGGTATTCTGCATTGCTGTATAATCATTATGCAGGAATGAAGGATACCACCAGCTATACATTATATATCAAATCAGCTATGCAGAATACCACAAGCTACACTCTCCCAATCCCCCCTTTCCCCCTGATCAGCCATCACCCATAGACTCCTTAACCTCACCTAACTTCTCCAGCACCTTTTTCTCGTGAGTCCCTGGCGGCCAGTGGATGGGAGGGAGCGCAGGAGAGGGTTCTCAGAATGACTCGCAGCGCAGGATGTGCTCGCCTGGTGGTACCTGCAAGTGGGCAGGCTAAACAGTTACAGGTGACAGGCGCATCCCTGCACAGCTGCCGGTACATACAGCAGTCTCTGACACTACTGTCACATACTTTACTGTAAAAAACCCGGTACACTTATTTTGCGTGTGGCAGAGCAACAGAGGTAGGGAGCGGCGAATGCCCCCCCCCCCGATCCGTCATTGATGAGGAGTGGGCCAGGAGATGAGGAGTGGTCTATGCTCTTTGTTATTCATCAGAATAGGCGGAGTTGACGTCACATGCTTAGGAATTCATAGCTGTGTTGTCATGTCCAAGAGGAAGTGGAAGTACATTATATTTCTGGCAGATTAACAGTTTGTTTGTTTTTTTACTATACTTGCACTGTGTTTACTGCCAAGACATTTTAAGCACACATGTTATAATCCACATTTTAAAACTGAAAATTACTTAAAACCCCCAAGAATTATATATTGTATACACTGTACGTCTCCATCGCGAAGTGTCCAAATGACTGCTCACGTACACTGTACGTAAGCAGCTATTCAGGGTTTTGAAATGCCGGTAACAGCTGAGAATCAGTGATTACCTTTCATTATTGGATGCCTCAGTATTGAGGCATCCATTAATTGAATAGTTAGGCTTTTGTAAAAGCTTCTTTCATCAATGAAAGAAAGAAGCTGTTACAAATACCGCGATCCAGCATTTGACAGGTGAAATAGCAGAAGCAGAACATGACTCACTGCTTTTGCTATTTCAATTTTGACAGCTCTATAGACATCAGGCAAGTCCCGATGTTTATAGGCTTTTGTTACATTCTTCAGCCAGCAATAAGAAATAATGTATTTCTTTTGCTGAAATGTATCAAACTTCTGATCGTCTGAGGACCATCAGAAGCCTAGTGAGATCTAATCCTGTCATGTTGTCAGGATCAGTGTCACTTTAGTTATTATTGGCTGTTTCTAAGTTTGGAGCAGCCTAATAATAACCCAAAAAAATAAATGAATTAGCAAGTGACTGCTTGTCAAATACTAGACAAAAAACATTTTTTAAATTGTAAAGTGTAAAAAAATAAAAAAAAGTGTAAAAAATGAACAAATTAAAAATATATATAAATATATTTTTATACTATAATTATTATAAAAACATTATTCCCTTACAATGAAAATCTGTAGCTGTGCTGCAGATTTGTTTTTCACCCTAAGGGGTCAATTTTTTTAATTTAACCCCCTCATGATGGCATTGTTCAAAGTATGTCGCTGTCCCTAAGTGTGACAGTTAGTGACACTAAATGACAGTGACTGCACTAAATATCAGGAGACGAACTATAAGATCCTTACGAGATGGTACCGAACACTGGCGCTCTTACACAGAATATATGGTGGAGTTGCCAACGTCTGCTGGAGAAGTAACACGGACGAGGGTACTCTACTTCATATTTTCTGGTTTTGCCCAAAAGTAGCACAATTTTGGTCCACGGTTCGTGACACTGTACGGAAATTTACGGAAACGTATATACCGATGGACACCACCATCTTCCTACTACATAACTCTCCTATCTCTAGGAAAGCTTATTCCAGATCTGTGGTGCGTCACTTGCGGGATGCAGCTAAATCCTGCATCCCTAGTCTTTGGAAGAACCCCTCTCCCCCCACAATATCCATGTGGGTACGCAGAGTGGAGGAGATTAGGGAAATGGAAGACATGATTCTGTCATCTCAGGGCAGGCAGGAGCGATATCGTAAGACTTGGTTTTACTGGTTAGAATACATGGATTCCTCTGAAGGCAGAGCCTTCTCTATTTGACCTTTATCCAGTGGACAGCTGATGGGATCGCCAGTGGAGCCCACCCCAATCGGAAATGTCCCTCATGTTCCAATGACCTCTACTTCCTCTTACTTGCTTTCCTATATTACCTATTTTCCTCCACCCCCTCACCCCCCCCCCTTTTTTTTTGCTTCCCTTCCTTATCCCTCTGTTTTAGTGTTGTTAGATGTCTTACCCCCTCCCCCAGACCTTGGAAACAGAAAGGTGGACCCCATGGTTCACCCACCTCTGCCTATCGAAACGGTTGCTTATCATACCCTGGGATCTATAGGATCTACACTACACTCACCCCTAATACCCTGATGTTGCATACTATATTATAAAGTGAATGTCTGGGTTTTTTTTTCTGCTCATTAAGCAAATAATATCATTGGACTTGGATATGCCTCTTATGTTTATCCCTATGTGTCCTCATTTACCGATTTGTACTTGTGGTCTGTGTATGCTGTAAAATGTTGTTTTAAAAATGTAAAAAATAAAGAAATAAAAATAAAAATAAATGACAGTGACATTGTAGGCCACCGAACCAAACCATTATTAGTTTTTAGAGAAAAAAAATAAAATGTTAGCTTTTAGTTTTAGGCTGAAAAGCACAGAAACATTTCTGAAATCTTAGAGATATGAGGTGTTTCCAAATAAAGGACAAATACATGAATTAATTTATATTAATGCATTTTTTTTAGCTGTGCTATTAAAAAAATATTAATAATCAAAACTGGGAATCAAAAAGTGTTTTTCTTTACGTTTTCTTCCTTTTTTTTATATGTTCATACTAAGTGAGGCGTTAGCCACACATATGTGATATAAATATATAGCCCTATCTGTCCTCAAAAAAACAATATATAATACACTATATTGCCAAAAGTATTGGGACGAGTGCCTTTACACGCACATGAAGTTTAATGGCATCCCAGTCTTAGTCCGTAGGGTTTAATATTGAGTTGGCCCACCCTTTGCAGCTATAACAGCTTCAACTCTTCTGGGAAGGCTGTCCACAAGGTTTAGGAGTGTGTCCATGGGAATGTTTGACCATTCTTCTGGAAGCACATTTGTGAGGTCAGTTACTAATGTTGGACGAGAAGGTCCGGCTAGCAGTCTCTGCTCTAATTGATCCCAAAGGTGTTCTATCGGAGGTGTGGAGGTTGAGGTGAGGACTCTGTGCAGGCCAGTCAAGTTCCTCCACCCCAAACTCGCTCATCCATGTCTTTATAGACCTTGCTTTGTGCACTGGTGCGCAGTCATGTTGGAACAGGAAGGGGCCATCCCCAAACTGTTCCCACAAAGTTGGGAGCATGAAATTGTCCAAAATGTCTTTGTATGCTGATGCATTAAGAGTTCCCTTCACAGGAACTAAGGGGCTAAGCCCAACCCCTGAAAAACAGCTCGACACCATAATCCCCCCTCCACTATACTTTACAGTTGGCGCAATGCAGTCAGACAAGTACCGTTCTCCTGGCAACTGCCAAACCCAGACATGGCCATCGGATTGCCAGACAGAGAAGCGTGATTCGTCACTCCAGAGAACACGTCTCCACTTCTCTAGAGTCCAGTGGTGGTGTGCTTTGCACCACTGCATCCTACACTTTGCATTGCACTTGGTGATGTAAGGCTTGGATGCAGTTGCTTGGCCATGGAAACCCATTCCATTAAGCTCTCTACGCACTGTTGTTGTGTCAATCTGAAGGCCACACGAAGCTTGGAGGTCTGTAGCTATTGACTCTGCAGATAGTTAGCGACTTCTGCGCACTGTGCGCTTCAGCATGAGCTGACCCCGCTCTGTCATTTTACGTGGCCTACCACTTCGTGGCTGAGTTGCTGTTGTTCCCAGTTGCTTCCTACTTGTTATAATACCACTAACAGTTGACTGTGGAATATTTAGTAGCAAGGAAATTTCAGGGATGGACTTATTGCACAAATGGCAGCCTATCACAGTACCACGCTTGAATTCACTGAGCTCCTGAGAGCGATCCATTCTTTCACAAATGTTTGTAGAAGCAGCCTGCATGCCTAGGTGCTTGATTTTATACACCTGTGGCCATGGAGGTGATTGGAACAATTGAATACAATGATTTGGAGGGATGTCCCAATACTTTTTGCAATATAGTGTATGTGTGGGTCCACTTAGTAAGAAAGTATATTACTGCCGTGGAAGAATCACACAGTAAAAATTTAAAAAGTGCTTCAGTCATTTACGAACAGAAACTGAAAAAAAGCTCAGTCATGAAGTGGTTAAAGCAGAGACCCTGTATAATCAAATGGCAGCAGTTGCACATTTTTATGCTGCATAATATTAGTGCAATTTCCGTAAAACAAAATACACTTAAGTTGATTTTAGTACACAAAAACACAATGAAATACCCAATCTCTTTGTCATGTACCTGGTATGGTCTGAATGATGAGGGAGGCTCCTTTTGTAACTCTCGTCAGAGCACCCCTGGAGATGGCACAGGTAGCGCACGGACGTAGAGGGACACCAGTGCCTGTGGATGCTGATCACCTGCTGGTAAGGATTCAGGCAGCCAGATGCAGGATGCAGGAAGCCGGATGCAGGATGCAGGAAGCCGGATGCAGGAAGCCGGATGCAGGATTCAAGCAGCCAGATGCAGGAAGACGGATGCAGGAAGACGGATGCAGGATTCAGGCTTCAGGCGGACTGGGTCAGTGGCTGGCAGGCCAGGAGAATCCAGATGGTATACGTGGTCAGTAGAAGCCGGGTCAGAACCAAACAGACAGATCGGAGCCGAATCAGGAGGCAGGAGAATAGTCAGACAAACCGAGGTCAGAAGGCAGGCAGCAGACAACAGGAAACAGGAGCAAGCCGGGTCAGACACAGGATTCAGATACAAGAACACAGGAACACAGGTACAGGTACAGCTGAGATCTTCCAGCAACTATCAGTTGCTGCTTGGGGTTTAAATAGGCCGATTGGCGCCAATTCGTGCATGTTGCACGTGATTATGCCCACGTTGCTCTTGATTATGCGCACGCTGCACACGCACATGCGCAGTTACTGCTCGTCTGTCACTATGCACGTTTCTGTGTGCCATAGTGCGTGTAGTAACTCGAGCCCTCCTTTTGCTATGGGCATTAGTTCTACGTTCCTGACACTCTTTGTAAAATATAAAAGATGAGGTTGTGCCGTGTAAACATACCAGGGATAAAAGTTGCGTGCGCCCATGAAATGGCGACAAAGTACGGTACCCCAGCTGTCTCCAGGTGATGCTTTAAAACCGTGTACAAGTCATCAGTTTATATCTATCCATGAATATTGACCCTAGTATTGTTGCAGTCACTTTGGTGCACGGAAAAATAGCATACATGTAGCGCAATTGTCGTTTTGGTACATACCCAACGTGTGCTTACGTTAGTTTGAGCGCATTTGTGGAACAGGTACTTTAAACAATGTTTTAGCGTTTGCTCGTTTATTTTATTTAACTTTTAAAATGTTTTTTTTAACTTAACTCAATTGTTATCACATAGGGGGGTTCACAAGCCCTTTTATGATAGCACATTGGAGGTGACAGGTTCTCTTTAAGATAACATTAGGGGACCCCTAATGTCATCTTTGCAATTGAAAGAAGCTATTTAAGCTCAGATCGGGCTTGAACAGCTTCTTCCCCGGCTTTTCTAGCCAGGGAATGACAGCTGCTTTATGTTGCTGGCAGCAAATTGGTTAAAGGGTTTTTGACATGGGGAAATGTGCATGTATTCCAGAGATGTACTAATTTTTTTATTTTGAAAATTAGAGCCACTCTGCAGGCTAAGTTTAATCAATGTTTACATTTTGTCCACAATTGGCTGGATTGTAGTATTATTGTTTAGGCATCAGGAGATGACATAAATGCTCTCAAGCATGCCAGCCCTTCTGGCTTCTACCAGCCTTACCAGTCTGAGAGTAAGTACTGTTTATTATTCTTGAAGGCAATGTTTGTGTGCAGGCTAGCTTTTAAAATAATACAAGCTGAATCACTTTTATACACTAGCAAATTCTTCTTGTTGCCTTTTCATTCCCTGCTATACTTCCCAGTGTGGTTGTTTGTAGTGCTGTCAATCTGTATGGTTAATCATCTGAATCAAATGGTGCAAATTAATTAAACATTGCTTGTTTTAAATCTCATACAGTCAGAAAATATTGCAGTGTGTTATCTTTAAAGTGTACCTAAACTTAAAAGCAAAAGTGTAAAATATTGCAGATTACCCCCTTCGTGACGGGAGACGTACACTGTACGTCCCGCCACAAAGGGACCAAATGACTCGTCACGTACACGTAAGTGACAAGTTATTTGCTGCACTAAAAGGCTGTTAACCGCTGAGAATCAGCGGTTACCATTCATTAATGGATGCCTCAGTATAGAGGCATCCATTAATGAAAGGGTTAACCTTTTTCAGACACCCGATACCTTAATATCGGGTGTCTGAGAGTCAAAGCAGAGCGGGCACACATGCCGGCAAAAGCCGGCATTCTGACAGCTCGTATAGATCGAGAGATATCTCTCTCAAGCTATACTGGCTTTTTTTTTTCATTCACTTTCAGGAATAGATACGCTGTCACTCGTATCACTCTTATTAAACGAGCAGTGGCTCCTACTGTACATTTAGCTCTGCTTTAGCTGCATGTCTCGGGCGTCGAGCGATAGGGATTCGCTCCATAAGACTCACACTCATTTCCCCCCGCCTTTTGGGGGGGAAAAAGTGCATCTTATGGAGCGAAAAATACGGTATAGTCTAATGCCAGATAAATAGACAATTATACTATAAACAGTTATAATAGCAAACATAAACTATACAATAAAAGACTAGCTAGCTATTACTGATAAAATAATTAAGATCAAGGTCTATATTTAACCCTTTGGGTCTTAAGGTATCTAGTAAAAAAAATACACCTGGTTTCGTTTTGGGAAATTACCTTGTCTTATTAGCACCCCTCCAGTGACCAAACACCCTGTCTATCCCATATAACTTTAGCAATGAAGAGTCTTTATTACGGACAGCCTTAAAGTGTTTAGAAACACTATGGTTTTGAAGGGTGGAAAAGCCAACAGCGCAAATATTTTTGTTTATTATATTTTCTGAAGAGTTTTTACGTTCTCTTTAGTATTTCGCAGCTGTGGATATTTTTAATTTTGTTTACCTGAGGGAGATTAATTTGGATGATATATTTAATACTAATAAGGAAAGTAGTGTTCCGCAATGTGTCGAACACGAGCCCCCGGCAGGCAGCACACTGTTCGACGCTCACGATCCTGATGACAGATTACCCTGTCAGTCCGCCTGACTGATGCAAAGGATTTTTAAGTTGTTAAAGCACACATTGGAAAAACAATTGTTGTTATGGTGGGATATTGTTTCACATGAGAGGTATATTAAAGAAAGGATTACCCCTAGAAGTCTAAGGTGGGACATCCCACCTAATGACGGTCTTAAGGATGAAGAATCACTCAAAGAATGGTTAACTTTTTTTAGGCACTGAGAGGATAAGTTATTAGAAACGCTTATTAATAGGAAAAAAAGAAAATTAGAACTGATAGACGTTAAACTATGCTCATTAAAGGAGAAACTGGAACCTTGGATAGGATCGGATGATTACAATAAGAAGGCAAAGGAACTGGAATTTTTTTTTTTTTTTAATGATCTTGAAATAAAAACTAAAAAACAAAAGAAATATCTGAGGGATACCTTAGATCAGGGCCGTCTTTAACGCGGGGCAAAAGGGGCAGTTGCCCGGGGCCCAGTCATTGTTGTGGGGCCCAAAGCAGCTGCCCCTTGAGCCCGCAGAAACTTGCAGATAGCATAGTAAAATACGTTATGGCATAGAGCACTGCCATAACGTATTTTTCTATGCGATCGGCGCCATCGCATAGTACAGTCTGTACTACATTTCCGTGTGGCTCATCCCCTTCCCGCATAGCGTGACATGATAGGTCTCATGCAAGCTCACAGGTGGACGTCCCGTGGCGATATCGCCGTTCCTTCCGGCTGACTCACACACGTCTATGATGCTGCTTGAAGAGACACCTCATAAATCCATTGTACATTGGAAACCAATAAAGAAAAAAAGAAAAAAAAGAAAGAGAGGGGGGGGGGGGTTAATGCATTATCTAATACAGAGACCTTTGGAACTACTTGCCCAGAAAGGAATAGAGATTTGGTGTTACAACCAAATCAAAAAAGAGAGGAGGGAGAACTAAAAGGTGCCCATACACCTTACAACCATCTCAAGACTTTTGTCTTGCCATGGTTGTAAGCTAATTATAAGCTCGTACGATCTGCCCTTCTTGGACAGGCAGATCGTACTTGCGATCATTGCAAGCCCGCCCACCTGAGGGGCGTGTTTCCGATGACTGCAACGAGGGGTGGGCTTCCGATGACTGCAAACGGGCAGTGTGCGCGTGCGCACAATGGCCCGTTCGGCAGTTGTCGAACAAGCTGGCCACTAACCCGCCGAGAATCGTTCGATTCTCGGCGGGTTTTCAAGCCAGCTTGTTCGACGGAAGACGTGCGACCGTACAGTAGAAACGATTGCACGCCTTCCATACACTTTGCGATTATGGTACCATTGCGGGATTTCCAGCGATTCTCGTACGATAATCGTACAGTGTATGGGCACCTTTACATTTAATGTCCCTACTTCACAAAAGTACCACCCACTGTTAGATGTTCAAGATATAGGGGTGGTAAGATGCAAGTATCAGAGCAACCAGAGGGGCCTTTAACACCTATAGTCAGCTAACAATGGTGCAGATTGATTTAATCGTTTGCTGCTTAGACTTCTCAATGAGAAGACATTATTTTTGATATTCAAAGAACTTCTATGTGCAGACCAAAGGAATTGCGATGGGGGCAACGTTTGCCCCAAGTTTAGCAAATCACTTCATGGCCCAATGGGAGGAACCACACGTATTTAATAAAGAAAGGCAGGGCTTGGTTTAATGGAAACGTTTCATCGATGATATTCTGGTCATTTGGGGTGGAGGGTTGGCATCATTAACAATATTTTTGGAAGAACTCGATTTGAATTCTCAGGGTTTGAAATTTACCAAAAGTATAGATAAAAATATGGTTAACTTTTTGGACCTAAATATTTTTAAATAAAATGGAAAGTTATGCACCAATGCCTTTTTTAAGATTACTGACAGAAATGGGTAAATACCGGTTGGAGGCTGTCATCACCCTAAGTGGGTAGATAATATCCCCAAGGGACAATTTGTAAGGGTACGGAGAAACTGTACTGTGTAAAGTGATTTATATGCACAGGCAAAGATCTTGGAGGAGAGATTTATAGAAAAAGGTTATGATAGCAGTAAAGTTGTAAAAATGAAAGACACAGTAGGGAGATCAAAAAGGGGCAGTTTATTGGAGACCCAGACAATTAAGTCAAATCATTTAAAATATCCTCTAGCCTTTATCACATACTATAGTGTGCAGTATAGAGATGTAGAGAAGATGATTAGCAAACACTGGTCTGTCCTTAAAATGGATAGGGTCCTGGGACCTCTTATTCCCAATAAACCAAGAGTAATATATAGGAGACCCCTTAAGGTTAAGGATATTTTGGTACACAATGTAGTTGATCCGCCCCCTAAGATAAAGTATTTCTTTGGAAGCACAGGTTTCCATCCGTGTAAAAACTGTATGGGTTGAAGCGTAACTAATAGGAAAGAACGCAGGATTACACTGTTTGTTTCTCACACAAATGGAAGGGCATTTGAGATAAAGGAGTTCGTTTCTTGCTATACCTCTTTTGTAACCTATGTGCTGGAATGCCCATGTGGCCTCCAATACGTAGGGAGAACCACCAGGGAACTTAGAATCCGAATAAGGGAGCATATTAAAAATATTAAGAAGGTGTTCGACAACCATAGTGTTTCGAAACACTTTAAGAATGTACATAACAAAGACCCTTCATTGCTAAAGTTCTATGGGATAGACAGGGTGCTTGGTCACTGGAGGGGTGCTAATAAGACTAGGTTTATTTCCCAAAACGAAACCAGGTGGATTTTTTTACTAGATACCTTGAGACCCAAAGGGTTAAATATAGACCTTGATCTTAATTGTTTTATCAGTAATAGCTAGCTAGTCTTTTATTGTATAGTTTCTGTTTGCTATTGTAACTGTTTATAATATAATTGTCTATTTATCTGGCATTAGAATATATATAATAAATAAAATAAATTTGGGAAGAGACAAAGGGGCGGGACTGACATGTCTGATACCGAGATTTAGGTGTGAGGGCTATTTAAGATGGGTATGAGCAGTGTGCACGCTACCCTTGAAAAAGTCTGGATTGATGAAACTAGTCGGGAGAGAATGTGCACGGTGCTATACCTATCGGCTGTTTTAGATCGATCAATTGATAGTGGATTCAGAAAGAGTTTTTGGATCGATCTGTATCTAACGTGTTGTTTTTATCTTTTTATTTTGCGCTAATTAAATGTTTTAAAGATTTTATGCTATGTGCCTTTTATTTTTTTCATTTTGGGGTATTCTACCTTGGATCCTTTTTGGAGTAAAAGAAAGAGTTCTTTACATGTTTTCTCATCAGGGAGATCTGGTGAGTGTTTAAAGATTTGTTTCATCGCATGAAGGTGGAGCACGGGAAAGCATTGATATCTTTTGCGTGGCAAAGTATTTGGGGCTGAGGGAATATTTCTTTAAGTATGGGGTCTTCTGAGAGTACTGGCTGTAGATCTTTGATTATTTTGCGTATTACCTCTAGAGTAGGGTTGTAGGTAACTACAAGAGGGGTCCTGGTTTGGTTTTTCTTCTCTTTGTACTGTAGCAGTCTTTCCCGTGGTGTTCTTAGGGCAGATTTAATCTTTTTAGAAATAGTCTTTTCCCTATAGCCCTTTCGCCGAAATGCATCAGCCAGTATGCTCAGGTGTTTGTCTCTGTCCTCAGTGTCAGAGCAAATGCGGTGGTATCGGATTGCTTGGCTGTAGATGACACCCTGTTTAGTGTCATATAATATATATTCGTCTGAGATTTTTACACATAGATCACAGTAATTTGTGGACACTTTGTTTTCCAATATTTGTTTGATTTGAACATCGATTAATTATTTCGAATTGTAGGGTTTGGTGAAAAGTGTTTAATGATAAGGGGAAATAGCACGGTTTAACTTTTTTTGTTATTGTTTGACCAGGGGTGTTTTTTCACTTCTTGGTTTTTCACTGCAGCTGTCGCTAATTTTGTAATTTTGAAGGGTGGAAAAGCCAACAGCGCGAATATTTTTGTTTATTATGTTAGCTTTTATTCATTTATGTAGAAGCTTCATCCCAAAAGGATACAAAAAATAGCTGTATCCGTTTAAAAATGGTTTGTTGGAGTTCAGCTTTAATTTTAGTCAAGTCCATCTAAATTTGCTAGTACAGTACATCTAACACTACCACAGGTTGACAATGCTGCCGTCCAAGGGTGACTCTGTTGCTTCTCCATAGAGTGGAGCCACTGTAAGACAGGACATGTGGATCACCAGGTGAAAATAAAGGAAAAAAGCAAAAGGGCACCTACTGCATTGACCTGCGTTGTACCACACCGATTCAACGCAGGTCACTGCAAGGACACCTAGAAAACAATTGATTTCTTTGTGTCACTTTCACACCACAATCTGGGTGAAAAGGGTGGTGCACTGCGCTAAAATGCAAACATGGTGCATTTCATCACAGCTCACTAGATGCCACCGGAAGTCCCTGCAGCGCACCTCACTGCCATGCGGGGACCTGAATGGAGTGTACACATTGTACAATCCACATAAACCCTAAAAAAAATTACAGATCTGACAATGAGCATTAGAAAATGAATGCAGCCACCACATGTAGGGCCTGTTCATACATACTGGGGTGGCCTGCATTGTACCGCACTGGATCAACTCAGGTCCCTGCAAGAACACATAGAGAATAATTGTTTATTGTAGTGTACTGCATATCACCACACTGCACTGCCATGCAGGGACTTGAATGGAGGGTACACATTCTACTGTCTACATAAACTTGGGAATAAGCTTAAAGAATAAAAAATATGTGAACAGTTACCGCTCCAGCAGTGAGCAATACACAGGGCCGGCCTTCGGGGTGCACCATGGCAACAGGGGCGCCAAGTAGGGCCGGATTCCCCACAAGGCCACAGAGGCCAGGAAAGGGAGTAGAGGAGCAGCAGAGCCTGCAGCTTCTCCTCAGATCTCCGCTGCTCTCCCCCGCCTGTATGGGCAGAGGCAGTGGGGATCCAAGGAGAAATGGAGTGCTGAAGCCAGCGGGGTGGACGGAGGAGGAAGCGCTGTCATCAGGATGGACGACCGGGGAGAAGATTGCAGAACCACCAGCTGTCAATTCCAGGATGGACGAGTAGCTTTGTGAGAAGCTGGGTGGCTCCTGTCACTTTCAGGATGGCCGAGCGGAGGATCGGTAAAGAGGTGTAAATAGTGTGTGCAGCACAAACACTAGAGTGATCGCTGATTACTCCAATGTGTGTAAAGAACTGGGGACACATAGTACTATGTGTCCCCAGTTATGAATGAACAGGAAATGCTTTAGATTACTTTCTGTTCATTCATGAGTTTCTGAATAGATAGAAGCAGCTCAGTACAGAGGCTTCTATCCATTCATAACTGGTTAATAGTAAATATTTACTATCTCCAAAATGAAACGGGAAGCCTCTTTACATGATGCTTTCCATTCATTCAGTGCTGAGGCTGCAGAAAAAGAGAGTGGTCACTGAGGGGCCCTGTAAAGCTTTCTCACACAGGGTGCCTAAAGGCCTAAGGCGATACAACGCACACTACTGGAGCTGTCACAATGCACTAGCCCATCTGTAAAAATAGGGCATTTTAGCGGTTGGGCTAATGTAAACGGACCATAAGGATTGGTAAGTTAGAATATATTATATTTTTGTTCTCAGGTTTAGGTACACTTTAATTAGCCCTTGATGGTTACATCTGATAGTCCATTAATGCTATGCCCTGTGAGTCCTGCTCCCCATCCTGCATCTGAGGTATGCTTTGAGCATTGCAGGGCACACAACCTTTTTTCTACACCGAGGAAGTCACAGGCTTGACACTAGGCAGCTGAGTTGACACAGCATGCAAGGAGTCAGGCATGATTAATGTAAACCGTGTAAGGTTTCCCAGAAATCATGGCTCCTGCACATTGCTCTACTTGGTCGGCTGAGGCAGCACATTCATTCTTTGATGTTTGCTAGCTAACCGGTATTCTGCAGCCCGCTTACTGAAAAAAACCTCTCCTGAATGTTAGGTTTACATAATGATTGTCTTTATTTTCCAATCTCAATCTTTATGCCTCTTCCTCCTTTTTTTCAATAATTCACAAATGTTCTCT
Organism: Nanorana parkeri; assembly: GCF_000935625.1. Lineage (NCBI taxonomy): Eukaryota > Metazoa > Chordata > Amphibia > Anura > Dicroglossidae > Nanorana > Nanorana parkeri. The sequence goes on along the minus strand of NW_017306765.1, from coordinate 456,325 downwards.
ATTTATAACTATAAGTCTTTCATCTGTCTCTTCCCTGTCACACTTCCTATCTTCTCATCTCTTGTCACTAATTATCTTTTTTACCATCTACTTCTGTGCTCACTTCCATCTGTTATATGCTCTCCTTTTATCTCCAACCCCCAAGTTCTCCTCTTAGTAGTCCTATTCCATATCTGCCTTTCTCACCCCTTATATTTTTTCTGCTTGCTCCTAGCTCTCTCCTTCTTAATTTTCAGATGACCCTGTCTTTCCACCACTTATTTAATTTGGTGTCCCATTAGACATTCTATCCCCTTCTCAGTAACTCCTTAATCTCTCACTTTTTCTTCTAGTGTTTTTTCCATGCTTCTGACTTCCCCCTCACTAGAGAATACATATCAAAAACATTGCGGTGTGTTTAAAAATGCCAGCACAAATATTAGATAGTGCTATGCTTAATCTCCGCCTTTTCTTTCAATGCATCCTGTAGTTGTGAATGAAACCTGTGGTGTAAATGAAGTCTACACACTCAGAACCAGATAATGACTTGTAGCTCACCTGCCACATAACGTGAGGCTCCATTTACACTTGAGCAGCTGTCCGCGTGCATTCAGCTGTATGAGCCGTTCAAAACAGAAAATACAATGCACTTCAACGTGCATCGTTGAGACCATTGCAGGGGGCCACGCTGTGTGAAACATTGTGGCCCCTGAAATAGTCCAAGCGCTATAATCCGGCGGATTCCGCATGTTTGCGGCTATTTAATAGCCGTAAACGAGCAGCATCCGCGCGGATTAGAAATATTAGCGTTTTTGTTCCGCGCGGAAAAACCGTGCGGGAACCTCAAACGCTATATGTGAATGCAGCCTAACTAGCGCTACTAGTTTAGTAGATAGAAAACATTCTAGTCTGCATTTGCAACTGGGATGTTGCACAGGATTTTCTGTTGTAGAAAGCCTTCATAATAAACGCAGTACTGCAGTGGACTCTTTCTGCATTCCATTTTTAAATAAATTCTTCAAGATTACTTCAATTGCTTTGAACAGCTTCTTGACACAATTAGTCTATTTTTCAGATAGTGATCTGAATGTTGAATGTAATGGCTAGAAACAGAATTGTGTTTTGATGCCTGTCATCAAATGCAAAGCATTTAAAAAGCCACTGAAGTGGCTGTTTTTGTTCTTGCTGCAGTATTGCAGTTTGAATTTGATGTAACCATCGAGTACTACTAAAGTCAGATGGGTTACATAAATTGGATGGGTCATTTCCATGCAATCGTGTCTGCTAAGTGAGCTTGCTGTAATCCACATTGCTAATTTATCCCACCTATTTCCTACTACTGAAGCTGATGGATGTGCGCTTTTTTGCTGTACTGAAAGACATGACCAAGTGAAGCATTTTTGCTATCATTTTGTTCCTGTATTTTCCCAACAATAAGGACGCAAGCTGCCAGGCACATTCAACCCCCACCCCCATGCGTGTAATTACTAGCTGGGGGCTGAGCAATGATGTGCTCATCCCTTCAGCAAAGGTGCTCAACCCTGCAAAGCTGAACTGAGAAACCTAAGGACTGATAAGCATTACTCTGGTCAATGAAAGATCCTGGACATAACCTGTGCATTAACAGTGGAATTATAACAATATTATTATTATTATACAGGATTTATATAGCGCCAACAGTTTGCGCAGCGCTTTACAATATAAGGAAGACATTACACTCACAATACAATTCAAGACAAGATGGTAGGGAGGGCTCTGCTCATGATGGCTTACAATCTAAAAGTACATGAGGAGGTAGCTGTGTGGGGATGAATTGTTTGAGAAAGCCATAGTTCAGTAGTTAGGTTGAGACTAAAGGCAGTCAGAATGGGAGATAGACGGAGGTTGGGGTAAAGAGTTTCAGAGGATGGGAGAGACTCTAGTGAAATCCTGGAGGCGAGCATGGGAGGAGTTGACGAGGGAGCTGGAAAGCAGAAGGTCTTTTGAAGAGCCTAGGGGACTGTTAGGGTGATACTTTGAGACAAGGTTTGAGATATAGCCGGGGGCAGAGTTGTGGATAGCTTTGTAAGTCATTGTTAATATTTTGAATTTTATCCTTTGGGCTATTGGAAGCCAGTGCAGGGATCGGCAGATGGGGGTTGCAGACACTGTTGGTTAGGTGAATGAGTCTAGCAGCAGCATTCATGATAGACTGAAGGGGAGATAGCCTGTGTAGAGGTAAGCCAATAAGGAGGGAGTTGCAATAGTCAAGAAGATAGATAACAAATGAGTGAATGAGTAGCTCAGTAGTTTCATTGGTGAAGAAGGGGCCTAATTGGAGATGTTACGAAGGTGAAGGCAGCAGGATTTGGATAGTGATTGGATATGGGGGAGAAAGGTGATGTCCGAGTCAAGGATGACACCTAGCACCTTGGCATGGAGGGAGGGTTGGATAGTGTAGATGGAGAAGAGGAGGGGTCCAAGGACGGAGCCTTGGGGGCCCCTATAGAAAGAGGAAGAGGAGGGGAGAAGTTACATTTGTAGGTGACACTAAAGGAGCGTTTAGATAGGTAGGAGGAGAACCATGAGAGAGCACAGCCAGGCGAGTGGAGTTTTTTGAGGAGGAGCAGGTAGTCAACAGTGCCAAAAGCAGCAGAAAGGTCTAATAGCAAGAGTAAGGAGTAGTGGCCATTGTTTTTAGCTGTTAGTAAGTCATTAGTGAGTTCATTAAGTTATTCTGCTTCTTTTTTGCAATTTAAACATTTATGGAGTAATCACACAATATATGATCACACAATTTTTTGTTAGATTTGTATTTTAATAGAATTCATTAGCCTAAGGGTTTGTTCACACTATGTCCAGATCATGCCTGGACCAGAACAGTTTGTTCCTGGACCCAAAATGCAACCCAATGTATCTTTCTGGCCTCTGTTCACACCACCATTCTGGACACGACAAAAAAATACTGCTCGTCTCATTTTCTGGTCTGGAACGCACCGAAAGGTGCACAAGTGCTTAAAAAATGCGATGAAATGCACCAGGACGCAACTAAATGAGAAAAAAAAGACTTTTGGCTAGATTTGATGATCTCATCACCCCTGGACTTCCTGGTGTTGTTGGAGAGGTGATTTGTCACGAGAGAGAAGGATGATGGCTGACGTGGAGACTCTGTGTGGTGCTAGTAGAGGCTTGCCTGGAACTCTACAACCCTAAGCATGGTCAATATAAATACAATGCCTGAAAAATGGATAAATGGAGAGGCATAGCTGCACAGGTTGTTCCAGACTACAACACAATGAGCAGTGCAGAAAAGCATGAGCGCGGTAAGTACATTCTATCTTTACATTACTTTTGTATGTTCAAGCATGTATTCTGCTGGGGTGTTTTTGCACTGTCACTTGTATATGTATGTAGTACTTATCATTGCCGAAGTCCCCCCTCCCTCTTTTTTGTCACATAAGTCTGCTGCTGTTACCTGTGTACAACACTGTCCTAACCACGGGAGGGGGGGAGAAGGCAGAATGATCCAAACAAGATTAGAGTCAGGAGTTAGTTAGTTGCCACAGTAATCATTTTATTTTCTCTGTCAATTGATCTGTAAAAAATAAGTCAAGGCAACTGGACTTGCTGTATTTTTCTTGAAGACGTTTCACTGGTCATCCAACCAGCTTTCTCAATTCAGAATAACTTATACAAAAATTATCTGGGAATAAATATGGTGAATGTTGCTCCAATCCACATAATCTGTTAGTCGCAAGCAGGTGCTGATTGCATTTACATAATTGGAGTTAGGAGGTGGTAATAACCTGCCCAGAGAGAGGTGGTAAAACAGCATTGTATGTGGCAGCCAATAGATGTCTCACCCCACCACCTCTATTTAAACTTGGCTTCTTCATTTTTACATAAATGGCCTCTTTCACACCTCTTTTGAACCAGTCCTCCTCCCTGTCTAGGAGGCGTACTTGACTGTCTTCATAGGAGTGACCTTTTTCCTATAGGTGTAGGTACACTGCTGAATCCTGACCAGAGGGTTTGGCTCTTCTATGCTGTGCCATACGCTGGTATAGCTGCTGTTTTGTTTCACCGACATACAATTCTGAGCATTCCTCACTACACTGGACTGCATACACAATGTTGTTCATCTTTTGTTTTGGCATTGGGTCTTTTGGGTGAACCAGTTGTTGCCTCAGTGTATTGCTGGGTTTAAAGCAGACAGGGGAGTGATATTTTTTAAAAACCCTTCTGAGTTTCTCAGACACCCCAGCCACATATGGGATGACCACATTCTTCAGTTTTTCATGTTTTTTTACCCTCACTGGTGCTCTTGGCATTCCTTCCTCTTCTTTCTGTTTTGACAAAAGCCCAGTCTGGATACCTGCAAGTTTTAAGGGCCCCCCTGAGATGTTTGAATTCCTTCATCTTGGAGATCTGATGGGAATTTTCTCTGCCCGGTTGATGTAGAGTCCTGATGACTCCCAGTTTGTGGTCTAGGGGGTGGTGGGAGTCAAATAGCAGGTCCTGGTCCGTGTGTGTTGGTTTTTGGTAGACCTCTATTTCCAGCCTCCTTCCCTCTTCTACTGTTACTAAACAGTCCAAGAAAGCCAGTATGTTGTTTTGCATATCTTCCCACGTAAACTTGATGTTATGATCCACTGAGTTGATATGGTCAGTGAAAGGCTGTAACTCTTGTTTGTGAATCTTAACCAAGTGTCATCCACATATCTGAACCAATGACTGGGTGTAATTCCCTTGAAAGTGGTCAGGGCCTTGCTTTGTACTTCCTGTATGTACAGGTTCACCACAACAGGTGAAACTGGCGATCCCATTTCTGCCTGTAGAACTTGTCCTTGTACTTGAAATATGTGGTATTCAGGCAAAGGTCCAATAAGTCACACACTTGATCTGGGTTAAGTTCAGTTCTGCTGCCTAGGGTGTTGTCTAGTAGCAACCGTTTTCTCACTGTTCTAATTGCCTCTGTTGTGGATATGCAGGTGAAGAGGGATGTGCCCAATATTAAGTTCTTGATTTTGGTTGTGAAATCCTGAGAGTTCTGTATGTGGTGTTGTGTATTTCCAATCAAAGGGGCAAGGACTCTGGCTAAATATTTTGCCACGTTATAAGTCACAGTGTTTATGCTGCTGACAATTGGCCTGGGAGGGGTCCCATCCTTATGTATCTTCGGAAATCCATATATACAAGGAGAGGATTCACCAGGGTAGAGTCGATGATAAATAGCCCCATCAATGGCTTTGTCCTTTTCCAGCTGTTGTAGTAGATCTATAGCTTTCATCTTGTAACCACTGGTTAGGTCTCTTCTTAGGGCTTCATGTGTGTTGTTATCATTCAAAAGTGCAGTCACCTTATAATTGCATTCAAATGTATTAAGTACAACTGTGCGTCTTCTTTTATCAGCAGGCAGTATGGTGAGGCTCTTGTCTTTCTTCAGGGATGTAACCGCCCTCCTTTCTTCTGTAGTCAGGTTTGACGGAGGTGGTTTGGCACTGGCCAGGGCTATAGACACTTTTTGGCAAAGTTGTTCAGCCTCACCCTGTGGCACTTTGTTACTGTGGATTGAGGCCTCAGTGGCTGAGATAATATCCACTACAGGGATGGTTCTGGGTGTGATTGCAAAATTCAACTCTTTAGCGAGGACATCCATCTCAGGCTGGGTGAGAACCCTGTCTGAAAGGTTCTTCACCCATTTATCTTTGTTCTGCAATGTTCCCCTTTCCTCCTTCTGCCTCCAAGATAATTCTTCCCTAGTATGGCTGTTTCCAGTTCGGGATAACAAAATGGAGAACTTCTTCTGTTGCCTCTCCTTGCCCTTAGTGTGCTTTGCTAGCTGTGCATGTACCGTGAAATCTGTTACTGTCCTCCAAATATCAGCAGGTAGCTGAAAAATCAGGCTCTCTTCTAGTTGATTGATAGTATGTTTTAAGGCATCAACCATGAAATGGGTCTGCTGTTCACATTCATTTAGCAATTGTTTCTGGGCCTTATGTAGTATCAGCTTGACTTTGTGACCCTTTAATGTAGAGTAAATTCCCAGATAATTTTTGTACAAGTCATTCTGAATTGAGAAAGCTGGTTGGATGACCAGCAAAATGTCTTCAAGAAAAATGCAGCAAGTCCAGTTGCCTTGACTTATTTTTTACAGATATACCATGACCTGGATGAATGAGAACCTTCACAGACAATTAGCATACAAAACATTTCTCAAACTACATTACAGCATCAAATGTCATCAAACTTTTACAATCATGAAAACCTAAAAACCAGGTCAAAGAACAAGCAAAGCAGGTTGGGTTTTTTTTTATAAACCTTTGCTTTTTTTTATAAACCTTTGCTTTTTTATAAACCAGGTCAAAGAACAAGCAAAGCAGGTTGGGGTTTTTTTTATAAACCTTTGCTTTTCATAAACGTTTGGCAAAACGTTCCTGCCAGGAAAGCTCACCAGCAGGGGTCAGGAAATATTCGGCCAGGTCATCTCTCATGTTAAGGATACTCATGTTTCCCCTTCCAACACACCATTCTGCATGTTCTAGGGAATGTTGTAAGGAGTCCTCAAAATTGTACCCATCTCTCTCCCTGACAAAGTTGTGCAGAACACATGTTGCCTTAAAGCGGACTTTTACCCCCCTTTCACTGAAAATCCCAGCAGCATGCAGCTCTGCATGCTGATTTAAAATCATCTTACATTCATTAGGTAAATAAACTTGTTTTTCATATACTTGCAAATAGAGTTCATCTACTTCCTGGTCTAGTTCTAGTTCTGGCAAAAGTGTTGTTGCATCCTGGGAAGGTTACGTCAGCAGAGCATTTTTCTCCTCTGAGATGATGTGCATGGTGACATGTCCTAGTCACATGTGCCAGATTTTCTGGAAGGAAAGGGAGAGCTAGTAGCTTTCCCTTAGTTAACATGGCTACTGCCAGAAGATTTGGAAAGAAAAGAGAAATAAGGTTTGCAAAGAATACAAAGCCTGCAATTATCTAGAAGTATGTGTTTGTAGATTGCCATTAATAAACATTTCTAAATGTGTTTGTTGTTATTTTAAGGATATGGGGAAAGGTCCACTTTTATAACATTTGTCTCATTTTCTGGGGTTAATTGCATGGCTGTGTGCAATACTCGCCATTAATTAGCCAGTATCACAAATGTGCACTCTGCCATTTTACGTGCATGTGACAATCTATAGTTAAATATGCACTTGTTGTGGCCCAGCCCCCATTGTGAGTATGTCCGCATTATAGGTTGCCCTGTTCCAAAAGCTTAGTCACCTACAAACACAAAAGGATAGGCAGGGTCGGTAGTTCCTGGCCATGGTCTGTCTCTGGGGAGATTGAGTCTGTTGGTGTGTAATAGCTGACCCAATGTAGAATTTTAAAAAATTGCAGAATCACTACTGCTTTCATATGAACCAATGTCCACGTAAGTGAAGTGATAATATGCATCTGCCACTGCCATCAGGACTAACGAGAAATGTTTTTTATAATTAAAATATTTACTTCTGCTCATTGGGGGCATTCTTATGCGGATGTGTTGTCCATCTATAGCACTTAAGCAGTTTAAAAAATGTCATCTTTTCCAAAATAATTCAGCATGACTATTTGGTGCAGGTTACGTCTAATTGCCTTGCATGTAGACTGTATAATGTAACAAATAGTCGATGTTCCAACTCACAATTCATGAATGCATACATATGACTTGAAGCCAGGAACCTGCAAGAAATAGATAACAAATGTCTTAATTTTTGTTTTACAGTGCATAGCATTAGGACAAAGTGGAGGAGTCTTAAGGATTGCTACGTTGCTATTGTTTTATATTTATTTAGTTAATGTTTACAGGATTTGTTTATCCGTTTTTCAAAGTTTATATGTTATTCTTGTATGGTTATTAAAAAAAAGGGGGGGGTTCTTTTAATAAAACTTGTTGTAGTTTTCCTTAATTTGTCCTGGTGTCCTTTTATTTTGAAGAGTCAGCATCAGAAGAAATGCACCAACATTACATACCTAATTTAGATGCATTCACTGGCACCAACACCATTAATACGCTCCTAACGGCAATTGTATAATTGCCTGTCCATGGACACATGGAACATGTATCCCAGGACAGTGATCTATAACGCATTACATGGTGTTACCTACATGCAGGCTATTTTTATTTTCTTTGGTGCTGTCACACAATCAGCATCTGAACGGTTGACAGCGGCCAAATCTACATGTGTAATGAGATTACTGTTGTTTCTTGTCTTTCTCCTACCAATATACAATTACAATTATTGCATGGTGATTGTAGTGCCAGTAGTTGAGAGGTTACTCAGCTCACAACTTAGATCCCAAAAATTGGTGGACATATAATTTACTAGGGATGCACCGATACCGATACTAGTATCGGTGCCGATACCGAGTATTTGGGCGAATACTCGTCCAAATGCTTCCGATGCCTATCCCGATATCGGAACGTCCAGCATCAGGAAGCCAGCCGGCGAGTCTTTACCCGCCCCCCGGCTTCCTGATTGGCAAGAAATCTGGCTCCATGCTCCCTCATCAGCTGGTGACAAGGGCGCATGGAGACGGCTTCCCTGCTAATCAGGGAGCCAGGTGGCAAGTCATTACACGCCACCCGGCTAATCAGGAAGTCGGGTGGCGAGTCATTACACCCCGTCTGGCTTCCTTGTAAGCCTCTCAAAGTCATAGTGCCCAATTCATAATTTATATGCAGTGTGTGATATAATATAATATATATAGATAGATATATCTATCTATCTATATATACTGATATATATCTATCTATATATATAGATAGATATATAATCTATCTAAGTAAATAAATAAATAAATAAATAAAAGAGAGATAATGTTACTATAAAAGGTTTCTACACTATAAAGCACAATTTGCATTTTTTTTTAAATAGAAAAGCCTTATTGATTCATATCACCCATATACATTTTACATGTTTTATTTACATATATTTTGAAGTAACAAAACCTGAACTGAACCTACAGAATGTAGAAAAACAAAAAGTCCTATTACAAAACAGTGCTATCCTTCCAAATGCATGTCAGTACACAATAGAAACTGTTGGAGAATTAAACATTAAAGGAGAACTACGAGGCCAGGGCTTTTCCCCATAGTTCTCCTATGGGTCATGGGAGGACACAAACTAGCATCCTCCCGTCTCCCAAAGCTCAGTATAGCGCGAGCTACAGCTCGTGATATACTGAGACGCGGCAGCTGGGACGGATCTCGACATAACTGTCGAGATCCACCCAGCTGCGTGATTGACAGCTGGCTCTGCCTATATAGAGGCAGAGCCAGCTGTACCCGCCCCCTCCATCGTCCGTTCCGCCAGTCAGCTCTGGATGATCGGACAGGGGAGGGGGGAAATCCCTGCAGGGAGCCGTGAGTGACAGTCGTGGCTCTCTGCAGGGACAGGATCGAGAAGTGAGCGAGCGACGGTATGTGTTCGCTCACTTCCCGATCTATTGAGCCGACGTGTGACAGTTTCATTGTCACAGGTCGGCTTGAACTATGAAGCTGAATAATTTTCACTCACCTCATAGTTGTCCTTTAAGGGCTAGTTCACACCAGCCCCAGTGCATTCCGGCTCAATTCGGTGCTGGAACGCACTGGATCACATCCCAGCCGCCTCACTGCGTTCTGGGGCAGGAGGGGACATGGCGGTGCATTAAAGTCAATGGCACCGCAGCCACGCGCCCTTGGCCGCAGTGCGATCGCCCGCACTGGAACACGTGTCACATCAATGCCTATGTTCCGATACTGTGCCGTCACAAAAAAATAGTTCATGCAGCATTTTTTCAGATCACACTGGACCGGAATGCAGGCACTGCTGTGCCATGCGCTCCCTTGCGTGCGATCACACTGCGGCCGGGGGGGCGTGGCTGCGGTGCCATTGACTTTAATGCACCGCCACGTCCCCTCCTGCCCCAGAACGCAGGAAGCCGGCTGGAATGTGATACAGTGCGTTCCAGAGCCTGATTGCTCTGGAATGCACTGTTTATGGTGTGAACCGGTCCTTATAGCTTACAGCTTAAAATCTGATGTGGTGTCAGTCCATTTGTATGCATATCGTTTCCTCCACAGAAACTGCCATCTGTGTCCATGCCCACACGACCAGGTGCATTGAGTGCCACAGAAGACCCACCACCTCCTAGGTGAGCATTGACACTCGTATGATAATGAACAACTTCTAACATCTGTGACACAAACACGTTCATGTCTTCGATAGGAGCAATCTTAAAAGCAACTACACTCTTCTTATTCTAAGGCTACACCGCACGAGATGTGTCATGCGGTCCTGCACAATGCAGGCAGCGATTTCCGCACAGCCCCATTGATTTCAATAGGGCGACATTCGTGCAGCAATCGGAGAAAAAAGGTACACGATGCACGGCTAAGCTCCGATCGTGTCCTGAATGCACAGGAAGAATCGCGGCGGGAAACCTCACGAGCCGCCCAGCGCGATCGGTTCACACGTTGGCGGCTCCTGACCACGCGGCAATCCGCGTGGCATCGTGCACAATTGCCGCACGGTGAGGTGAGGTGTGAACTTAGCCTGGAAGGAATAAAGGTGACCTGACACTTTCACATAAGGAGGCACAACTACATTTTCACAGCTCGCTGCATCAGTATTCGCCCATTGTCTTACATCCATTGGTGCTGCAGTCATGTCATCTGATTCATATAAGATGTTGGTTGGTTTTTCTGCCTGTCTCATTGCTGTTTAAAAAAATGCACAGTAACACAACAGATGAACTGTGCATTTGTTATTGAACTGTGCGTTTGTTACTATTGAACTGTGCATTTCTTACTGCTGTACTGTGCGTCCTATACTGCTGACCTATGCGTTTGTTACTATTGAACTGTGCTTTTGTTACTGTTGAACTGTGCGTTCTATACTGCTGAAATATGTGTTTGTTTCTATTGAACTGCGCGACGTATACTGCTGAACTGTGCATTTGTTACTATTGAACTGTGCATTCTATGCTGCTGAATTGAGCATATTTTAACTATTGAACTGCGCATCCTATACTGCTGAACTGTGCGTTTGTTACTATTGAACTGTGCGTCCTATACCGATGAACTGTGCGTCCTATACTGCTGAACTTTGCGTCCTATACTGCTGAACTGTGCGTCCTAAACTATTGAACTGTGCGTCCTATACTGCTGACCTGTGCGTTCTTTACTATTGAACTGTGCGTCCTATACTGCTAACCTGTGCGTTCTTTACTATTGAACTGTGCGTCCTATACTGCTGACCTGTGCGTTCAGATTTGTAGTCCCTCTACAGCTTGGAGTTAGTGGCAGATAAACCAGGAGTGCAGCGCTGCAGCTGTGACTGGGCTCTAGTGCTCCACCACTGTCCTGAAATCATTACTCTCACATGACACTAAAAAACCACATATGTGTAATTGGTATCGGCGAGTACTTAAGGAACAGTATTGGTACCCGTACTCGGTCTTGAAAAAGTTGTATCAGTGCATCCTTACTCCCGTCCATGCCCGTACCGAGGTACGGACATGTAGTAACATGGACAGGACAGGCAGAGTTAATGGACTACAAGTACAGTGGTGTCACTACACTTGGATTCCACAATGGCAGATGGGACTTGAAGTTCCTCCTTCCTGTGGGTGGATGGATGACGTGTCTGTGTGGGAAGAGCCACACACAGCTGCGCAACTTTCAAAAAAATCCCAGCAGCCTATAGGGAGGAGAACCCTGTGATTCAGGTAAGTGGGGAGTGGTGTTGCAATCTGACCATGTTTCATGTTACACCCTAAATATGGGTCAGAAAGGTGAACCTAGCCTTTTGGGGTAGACTGAGCAATGTGGTCAGGGCCAGCGCTAGTGTAAGGCTGCATAGGCAGCCATCTGAGGGAGGGGGGCGCAAAAATGTACCTTCGCCTGTCTAGCCAAAAATCCTTGCACTGGCCCTGATCACAACCTCTCAGCTCCCTATGTTGGTTTGCTTGTGGACTCTTACCCTGAGTCACCTGCGGGCTGATCAGGCTTATCAGCCAGGCTACACTCCCCTCTCAGCGTGGGAGCTTTATTTAGGCATCACAAACCCAGGGCCCTGGGCTTGTGATAGTTCAGTTTAGTTCTGTCTAGCTTTGTCTGCACAAGTCTGTATCCTTCCATAATCTTGTACTTGTATCATAGTCTTGTATCTTGAATCAGTTCTGGTCTTGTATCGTAGTCCTATTTTGATCCTGTATCATAGCCTTGTCTTGTATCTTGCTACCTGTTTCTGTCTCTATCTTTAACCCTGTACCTGTCTTGTATCTTGTACCCTGTCTCTATATTGTATCTTACGTTCTGTTTATATCAGTATCTTGTCACCAGTAGGGCCATTTTTACCTCAGGGCAAAAGGAGCAATTGCCATGGCCCCCATAATTTACAGGGGCCCATAGCAGCTGTCTTTTTCACCCGGAGCGGCAGGTGGACGAGGCATGTCACTTTACATTTTTTTAGTAGGTTCAGCTGCTGTAAGGTCCTGTGCTTCCTGCTTCCACATCTTCCGATTTCGAAGGGAAGTAACCATGATGTCTTTCATCTGCTGCATTAGGATTCCTTGGCTGACCACTGCATCTACGGTCCTCAATTATCGCGGGATTTCCCGCGATAATCGCACAGTGTATGGGCACCTTTAGGCCCGTTCACTTTGTTGTGTTGCAGGAATGTACATATTCCCATGAACGTTAACACAATGCCCGGCAGCCCAGCACTACTTGCTACTTGTAGTGGTGCAATGCAGTGCCATTAATTCTAAAAAAAGGCACATAGCCAACCTCAACTAATCTGTGGTACAGTACACTGTGCTGCCAAAAAAAGGTACAAAGGTAATTTCTGGGCCATTGAGGTGCATGGCCAGCCCATTCATTTTGAAAATTGTTAATGCACATGAGTTACCAAACCACACCTCAGTGGTTAGGTGTGAATAGTGATGAATGTATTTGCTCAGGTTTGATTCATGGATGTGTTCAGTAAATGCACTGAAAAGTTCACCAGTTGCAGACTTTAACCACTTGAATACCATGTGTTTACTCCCCCCTTCCTGACCAGGACATTTTTCAGTGTTTAGCGCTGCAGTACTTTGACTAACATTAATTCAGTCATGGAACGCTGTACTGAAATTTTATTTAAAACATTTGGGGACAGATAGAGCTTTCATTTGGTGGTATTTAATCACCACTGGGATTTTTATTTCAAGCTTTAAAATTGCGCACACCCGCAAAATTGCAAAAAACTACCATACCCAAAATTTACCATAGGCGACGCTTTAACCCTTTCGCTGCCACCGACGTAAGGCATTTCTCGGCGAGGTAAGTAAGAAGACACCTGACGCTGACTCGAGTATAAGCCGAGGGGGGCACTTTTCAGCCAAAAAAATGGGCTGAAAATCTCGGCTTATACTCGAGTATATACGGTAATATGTTTCAACATACATATGAAATTACAACAAATTAGATTCAATGGGGCTTTTAAGGTGTCACACACGGAATTAATGGGACACAAACATATACACATTATCCCTTATCAAATGTATAATTATTTTGACAAACATTTATTGAAAAATACCACCTAGTTTAAAACATATAAAACATCTGATTGAAAGCATATTTCAATCACAGAAGCATATCCCAAGGCATAACACCCCCCCTGGACCACACAGACACGGTATATATATTCTGATCACTCAAAGAAGCTTTGGCATGATGCGTAGAAGGCTAGATTCACTACACATTGACGCATGAAATAAAGATGAACATTATGGCTAATAAATATGATGTATTTGTAATGATGAGGAAAATGATGAAAAATACATTTATCAGAGTGAGAAGAATATATATAATGTGTCTATGTGGTCCGAGGGAGGGGGTGTTGTACTCTGGGATTTACATGTTCCTGTAAATGGAATATGTGTTTATTAAAAAAAATCAGTAAATCAACCCAATTTTAGTAAAAAGAATTTATGAGTACAAAGCATGTGGAAAATGTTGGCATCGTATAGGGCTCATTTACACCAGCCACCTTGGGCTGCATTGGTCAGCATTGCCCAGTAGTAGTAACACAGTACTGATGAACAGACAAGGCAATTACCCTATGTCCTATTGATTCTGTTCACACCAGCATGCTGCATTGGTATGGAATGAAAACAGGTAGGACATGTTGCATTTTTGTGCAGTTTGTTCGGACACACTATAATGCATCAAAACGCGTTGCTGCGCAAATAATTAAATCAAGTGTTATGGTAAATAAAGTTTAATAAAAAGAAAAACGCATAGGGCTTGGCAGCGAAAGGGTTAAAAGCTTTTACTGCTCATCAATTTAGTGTTATCAGTGATAAATGGCCCTAAAATGATTGCTCTCACTGCAGCGATATCTAACATGTGCGGCGTAATGGGCGCAATCTTCATTTTTGCACGTATATGCACACATGTTTGCATGCGTGTATGTATGGGTGGGGACTTTTTAAAAAATTGTGTTTTTTTTAAATTCTTTTTCATGTGTGACTTAAACATTTTTTTGCAACTTTAATTTTTTTTTACTATTTGTTTGCCACTTAACTCTATTGTTATCACATAGGGGGCTAAGAAACCCCCTATGTGATAGCAGGTCCTCTTTATGGAGACATCAGGGGTCTCCAAAACACCTAATGTCACCTAGTGACCCCCAAAGAAGCTGATGAAGCAGAGATCTGCTTCATCAGCTACTCTCCAGCGTCTGAAGCTGGAGAGTGACACAAGAATGCGAAAGTGATGTAATGTACATCACTTCTGCATTCTGACACCGGAGAGGGGACCGGAGGGAGATCGTGTACCGATCTCTCTCTGAGCTCCTTTCACAGAGCCACCATGCTGGTCCTGGGCTCGCACCGGGAACAGCGGAGCCCGGGACCAGCGGGAGGGGGAGTGGGGGGGCGTGGATTGCTTGTATGTAAACAGGCATCGCTTCCTGTTTTTAAATTTGGACAGGTTCCCACGAGTGGGAGTGGCTGACGGGACGTTTAAATACACCCGCTCAGATCTAGGAAGCGGTTAAAGGGAAAGCCGCTGAAGTCAATAGGGGGTGAATCTTGAAAATCAATTCTCCTGTATTTTTAATGATACCGTTCAGCAGAGAGATGGCCCCCCATTTAATGTGACTGCGAGGGTAACATAAGAAAAACACCTATTCATATTACATGGATTTAAGCTATGTGGTGTTATAGAACATTATGATGTTTGGGGACAGTTTTGGGGACAGTGTCAGTGACACTGTATCCTGGCATCATAAAATTTTTATGCGTAATAAATGTTTTACATTTTACATTACTCATTGGCTTACATAGAGCAGGACAAAGCTATTAAATATGTTGACACATGCATTTTCTACTTAAATTGTCTTGTGGATGTGAACTAAAAAACGTATTATGCCTTTTCTGTGGGCACATTAAAAACCCAGCTTTTCATGGTTTGGGCATACGAGCATCATTAAAGAGAACTATGGGGTAAGTGTTTTTCCCTATAGTTACCTTTAGGGTCACGTGAGGACACATACTATCCTCCCATGACCCAAAGCTCAGTATATCGCCGGCTACTGCCTGCGATATACTGAGAGCGCCGCACCCGGGACGGATCCCGACAATACTGTCAAGATCCACCCAGCTGCATGAGTGACAGCTGGCTCTCCCTATCTAGAGGCAGAGCCAGCTGTGCTCGCCCGCTCCCCCATCCGTTCCTCCACTCAGTGCTGGAGGATCGGAGAGGGGAGGGGGAAATCCCTGCGGGGATCGTTGACTGACAGTCAGGGAGATGATCGTAAAGTGAGCGAGCAACGGTATGTTTTCGCTTACTTACCGATCAATAGAGCCGACTTGTGACAGCTTCTTTGCAGACATCCCAACCTGCAAAACCTTATTTCAGGGGAGTTCCTGTCTCATTTCAGGGAGGTGCCCTTTCTGTTTTTTGTTTTTTTTTACAGCGACTGTCGTCAGGATATAAAATAAATAATAATGATAATATATATACACACACACACACACACACACACACATATATATTAGGGCTGGGGAATTTAAAGATTATTTTCTCGATTAATCATTAAACTTTTTGATCGATTAAAATTATTTTGATCGCTAATGGAAACACTCTGGGAAGGGGGGAGGAGGTCGGTGACGTCGATGGCCTTGACGGCTAACGCAGGGAAGGGGGGAGGAGTCCGGTGACATTGATGTCCGTGACGTCACCGGACTCCTCCCCCCTTCGTTAGCCGAGGGAGCCACTTAGGCTGGTGAGTTTGCCCAAGAAACTTTATGCACGAGCGCCAGCCAAGGCATTGGCCTATACACATACAGCACAGCAACGAAGTAAGAAAATGAACTAGGATCACACTAATCCAGCACGTTATTATTCTGAGTTGCCCCACTCAAGCGGCGGCCATATTGAGTGGGGCACGTG
>NW_017306765.1:422724-439874 GCF_000935625.1 Nanorana parkeri | reverse complement strand
TAAAATGATCTAGGATCACACTAATCCAGCACGTTATTATTCTGAGTTGCCCCACTCAAGCGGCGGCCATATTGAGTGGGGCACGTGCTGGATTAGTGTGATCCTAGTTCATTTTGTTACTTCATTGCTGTGCTGTATGTGTATAGGCCAATGTAGTTGGATCTGTATGTGCGTTATAATTAATAGAAATTAATCGATTCATCGATTTAAAAAAAATTCGATTATTTGCCTCTCTCGCGGACGTCAGGGAGCTGCTGTCCAAAAGAGGGAGACTCCTTGAACATCAGGGAGACTTGAGATCCCTGTCTTTGTCACAGGTCGGCTCTAACTATGAGGCTGAGTGGAAATCACTCACCTCATAGTTCTCCTTTAAGATACTACCAAAATGTGGACCAAACTTGAGGATGACTTCATAACATCAGCCCTGACATCCTGGATGTCTCCTAATAGGAGACCTGACAGAACTTTTCTACTGTTGCTGGTAATGATTATGGTAATGATTTCCCCCTGCCCTTGTCCACTCTCATTTCTTTTTTTTATTTAAAACATCTTTTTTGAAACGTAGAATAGTAAAATACAGAGAGTACAAAAACATCTCAATGATTTGTTACAGTAATGAACAGACATTGCAGCCACCATACAACTGTACGTAAGAATATTTCTCAATCCAAACATCAACTCTGTGGCAGTCTGCCTCATCACTTAAACTAAACAATTCACTAATCACATGGGTGTAAGAGCATGTGCAACCCCTTCCATGTCGTCCGATTGTATATTGCTATTTAGCAAGGAGACCATAAAGTTGCATTTCGAGGGCAGGAGGGGGGCAGGATGGATCGCAAGTACAGGTGGGATGGAGTAGTGCAGCTTGACTAAGCTACGGCACTCTCATTTCTTGATGTGGTGCAGAGAGGACAGGATTCAAATTACTTAAATGGTTCAACAACACAAATTACCCACACTATCATATATCTTACTAGAATTTCACAACCCACAGATAGCATGGATATGGTACTCTCAATTGTCACATCATACAAGTTCCCTTAAACCACTCAAATTGCTCTCTAGGCCCTCCACAAGCATTGAAATCCTATTCATTAAAAAAGACAGACCACGCAGTGTCTGTAATCTATCAACTCCTGCTTCAAGAAATCTACCCCAAATATTTTGTGTTTCTCTCTAAATAGGAAACTGAGCTGAAAATTGCTCCTGTAGGAGCTAGACTGGGATAATCTTCACACACAAAATGTCAGTCTCCTCAACAGCATAAGAACATAATTATAACATCTTATCTAGGTGGTATAATTGTTCTACAATGCTTCACAAGATGGATCTTTCTATTTTGGCCACATGTTGGAGACGCATTGCGGCATCTGGTGCAATGAGTTTGATTTTTACTAGGGCTGTTACTGATTAAAATGTTTGTGTTCGTTTAATCGAAAAAAAATGTAATCGATTAATTTTGATTAATGGATTTTAACATCAATAGGCCTGGTTAAGGCTGTTCCTCTGGAGATCTAGTCCCGATTTATCATAGAAAGGGAAGGCAGGCTAATTGTGTAACCTTCCACACAGTTG
Organism: Nanorana parkeri; assembly: GCF_000935625.1. NCBI lineage: Eukaryota > Metazoa > Chordata > Amphibia > Anura > Dicroglossidae > Nanorana > Nanorana parkeri. The sequence continues at coordinate 438,296 of NW_017306765.1, read as the reverse complement.
CCCCGGCTTAGACTGGCCTTCTCGTGACAATAATTAAAAAGCATTGCCTGCAGGCAATCATCGCATGACGTCATAACCCCAGGACAAGCATTCTACACTGCTCACTGAGTTTAAAATCAAGTTGTTCAATCAATTGTACCATAAAGCATATCTGAGCATCTAAAATTATTGTAAGAAACACAATGCATGCAATGGATACATAAAATGGAGCTACATTTATACGATGAGCTAGATTGAGTACACTACTAAATAACCTGCTGCTGGATTTCCTCCTCTCCCTCGTTAGTCTCTCGTCAGCTAACGAAGGGAAGGGGAGGAGTCCGGTGACATCACGGGCATAGCCGTCACCGGACTCCTCCCCCTTCCCTTCGTTAGCCGTCACGGACATCGACATCACCGGACTCCTCCCCCCTTCCCTTCGTTAGCCGACGGAGCCACTTGGGGAAGGGGGGAGGAGTCCGGTGACGTTGATGCCCGTGACGTCACCGGAACTCCCGGAAGACCCGGAAGCCGGCGGAGAGGTGAGTATGAGGGATTAATTGTTAATTTCCGCAGCCCTAATTTTTACTAAAGGCAAATAGGCTGTTCAGTTTGGAAGGGAATTTGGATTTTGCAGGGGAAGTTTCCCTTAGCTTGGTGAATGTGGTGACATTTCACCTTGTTAAGATAACCCAATCACGTGCAAATAAAATTTAAAAAAAACCCAGTATGTTTCCTTGCACATGATTGGGTGACGAAAGTCAGCAGAGCTTCACCTGATTCACTAGCTAAATGAAACTTCCCTTGCAAAGTGAACAGCCTACTTGTCTTTAGTAAATCAAGCCTAATCTGTCATTTCTGGGGAACTTTCCTGTCAATCAGTGGCGTAACAACTGGGGGGGACGGACGGTGTGGCTGCCCTGGGTGCAGAGATGGGAGGGGGGGCGCCAGCCAGCGAGGAAGCACAATTCAGCTGTAAGGTCTGTCAGCGCGCAGGAGCAGTGAAGAGATGAACTTTTCCCTGTGCTTAGAACTCCATCAGAGAGCAGTCTTGCACTGCTCTCTTGTACATGATTTGTGAGTTCTGTGGCCCGTATGAGAAGCATGCCGATGCTTGCATTCCAAAGACTGAAAGGCTTAAAGCAGAATTCCAGGCTGTAAAGTCTCTGTATTGGAGGGAGCGGAGTATATTTACATGTATTACACTGACCACTGTGCCAACAGTCCAGAGATCTTCATGCTGAAAATGTAGGAGATGACATGCTTCCACTCCCTGAGGGCCAGAAATATATGTTTTTATTGTTTTAGTTTCTTTTTGGGGGAAGGTGATGTAAGTGGATACGGGGGGCTAGGTTGGGAAGTGGTGGGTCAGGGTTGTAGGGGTCAATCAGCAAAATCTGCAGAGGTTCCATTTAAAATTGAAGACGGCCCTGCCAATAGTGGCCAAACACAATTAAGCAGGCAAATTATGTGGCCACTCATTGGGGTCGATTGGGGGGGGAGGGGGGCACAAAATTGTGTTCTGCCCCGGGCGACGGTAACTTTGGTTACACCACTGCTGTCGATCACTCCAATTTTGGAGAAAATCCTGCAAATATATCATAAGCTGACAGAGGACAATGACCCTAACATACCCCAAATCACTTCCCTCTCCATGAGCCCTGATTTTGATTGGTCAGGAAGCCAGGCTGCCTAGCAACAAGTGAAGCCGGCTTCCTATGCAATCAGGAAGCCAAAAGGCGGGTCATGACATGACCAGGTCCAGGTCATGATCTGCTGCCCAGCTTCCTGATAATCGGGGCACATGGCACCGGTATTGGTACTCCGTATTGGCTAGTACCAAAAAAAAAATATTGGTACTGGTACTCGATACCGAAAAACCAGTATTGGTGCATCCCTAGTTCACACCATGGGACTTGTGTGTTACTTACTCCCCACCCCACCCACACACACCTATTTTTCTTTCCTCCACCATCTCTTCCATTCTTCAAACCCTCCTTTTTGCATTGTCCTCTATGCCACCTTCCATAGCACTTTCCCACTTCACCTACACCATCCTCCACCAGTCACCTACACCATTCTACAGCTCCCAGGAGGCTGTGCAGGAGAGAGGAGGAGACTTAGGGGTGGTGGCTGCTGTGCGCGCTCAGTCTGGGACAGCTATCTGAAGAGGACAGACCTGTGCAGCCCTGTGTGGGCTAAAACTGTGTGAGACAGAGCTGTGTGGTCACCGCTGATATACAGGGCACACAGGTAGGGTTGCCACCTGTACAGGATTCACCCAGACAGTCCATGTTTTGAATGCTGTGTCCGGGTTTCATGGCAACAGAAACCCGGACACAAGATGTCAGGCAGACAGGGGCAACCAAAATTAAGATAGGGGCTACTGGTCCCCCACTAAAAATAGTCTCAACTGTGATATTTATATATGAAAAGGTGGCGCTATTTACATATGAACATGCCACGGCTCATTCTCCCAAAAAAATTTCTGCACGTCGCTAGAGTGTTCGGGTTTCACTTGAACCCGAACACTTGAACAGGCTCTGTGCAGCGGTGTATAGAGAGACTGATCCGAGTTGCTGAACCGGAGAGGACTATCGAGTGACTGAAGGGAGGTCCGGTGACCGCAAGGGACGTCGAGGCCTAGTTGCACGGCCGAACCAGCCGCCAGAGTGATTCAGCCGCCCAGCTGAGAGAGAAGCTAGACGGAGCCAACCAAGATGACTGCAAGCATCCTGGATGAGTGAAGACTTCCTATCAAGGACCCAGACGACTTCCCCTACTGAGCCTGAGCTGAAGAGGTAAGAGGGCGTCCAGCATCTGCTATCAGTTTCATCTGTTCCAACTGACCTGAGGATTGGTGAGAGGCCTTTGGCCACATTGAGAACCTGTTTGCTGTTCATACCTGCACTACAGTAAGGGCCCCAACACCGGCTAGCTTAGGACACCACTACTGGGCAGTAGTCTAGGAAGGGTTGGGCATTGCAAAAGGGAAACCTTAAAGGGGCACATACCCCATTACAGAGAGGACATTTAAAGACATTTGGCCTCGCATACATCAGTGCTGACAGCAGATAGCTGCAGCTACTGAGTTGTAGAGTGCCTTAGCCTGCTGCTTAATATCCTTTTGTGTGACTGTTGGGTATACTATTGTCATAGTTGATTTATATATTGTGTTATTATTAAATCTGCGATAAAACTGTTCAAAGGTGTGTTGGTGTGCTGTGGATCCACGATTTGGGCGGTACATTAGAAATAGAAATAGCTGGGAGGGAGATACAGCTGGTCCCGTCCAATAGAAAACAGTTGGGCGGTGCTAGCTGTCACTGCTAGCTCCGCCCAATCATGTTCTCCTATTTTTCTACTTTTTCTATTCTTCTCGGTACCACAGAGGTACTGAGCAGAATAGCTGAGCCGAAGGGCGCTCGGCGGATTAGCCGAGTCAAACTCCTTCTGCACTTCGACCGACCCGAACCCAGCCGCAGCAAGCCGTTGTATGGCTCATTTCAGTCGGTGTACGGCTGAAATCAGCTGTACAAGCCTGAAGTGATTAGCCGAACGGCGTTCGGCTCACTTCACTTCGGGTTGGTTATTCACACGGCTGCCTTCGGCAGCTTTGTGAATAACCCCCTATGTGTCCCCAGTTATTTACAAACACCGGAGTGATCACACAATCACTCCGGTGTTTGTGCTGCACAGAGGATCGGTAAATATAAATGATACTTATCGATCCTCCGCTCGGCCACGCAGTATGATCGGGTGGCCGCTTGCTTCTCAGTGGCTCCCTCTCTCTGACACGATCACCCGGCTCTGTCATCGGGCGGCCGCTCGCTCTTCCGAGGCCTCTACAGTGCCTGATTGGGGAGCCGCGTCTGCCTGATCAAGCCAGACGCGCCCTCCAATCAGGCACTGTAGAGGGCCGCTCGCAGTGGCCATGGAGGAGCGAGCGGCCGCCCGATGACAGAGCCAGGTGATCGTGTCAGAGAGAGGGAGCCATGGCTTCGTTTAGCGGGGGTCGTGACGGCGCTCCCCCCTCAGTCCTGCGCCTGGGACAAGTGCCCCGCCGGTTGTTACGCCCCTGGTAGTGAGACAAGTTTTTTTACATGCTGACTTGTGAGTGTGCCATGATACCTTTCTACTGTTTACTGTTTAAAGCCCATTTCGTGTGCACCTTACTGTATAGTTGGTGACAAATTGTTGAGTGCGTTTGTCATTTGTTTTGCTTTACCTGGATTACAAACACAGCATGTTAACTGCTGTTATCAGATTGTTGCTAAATTACTTTACTTGGATTAAAACACTGCTTTTGATTGCCACAACTTAGTCCTGTTACTACTTATTCCATGGTGCATTACTGTCTGTAGCTGAGATCCTACCAGACCACGGCCAGTACCTTACAGGCTTCCCATCAGATGAAATGTATCAATCAAAGGGATGTACTTTATATGGACCCCAACAGGCATCAAAATCCACTATAGAATAGACAGATCAATGGACATATCAGATTGAACAACCAGCATTATTCATGAGATCTTTAATGCCGTTGTTTAAACGATCTATATGGCATGTATATGCTGGCAGTGAAGGAATCAATTTGCACATATCCGATACGGATGGACTCACAGGATAATGTTCATTCAGCAATCAACTGTCTGATCCACATCATGTCTCCATAGACATATAATATGTCTGATTAGCCCCAGAGGATTTAGTTCCCGGACAGCCGTCCGTGTCGGTAAAGATGAAAGTCCCAAGAGGAAACCTCCAATAGGGTTCCAAACTGATGTACGGCTGTATACATATGAAGTATATGTATGTGTATACTTATCTTGTAAGGAGAGTGTGGACAACCATTCAACGAATCCAAAAAGTATCAGTATGCATTAGGGATGTCCCGATACCGGTACTAGCATCGGACATCGTCTCTGAAGCTCTTTTCTGCACCTGCGTGCCCATCAGTGAGCTTTGAAGTGGTACGGCGGACCTGGGCTCGCGTGCCAGCAGAAACGGCCCCGCGTGCCCACTCTGGCACGCATGCCATAGGTTCGCCACCACTGGCCTAGAGGATCCCACACTGAGAGCGCCGCCCACCGGGGCAGCAGTGACACGACGCTCCTCTTCAGCTCAGCGCCGTCCTTCAGTGACGGAGAGCAGCGGCGAGTCAGCGCTGGTCCGGTGGGAGGAGCTCCTATTAAGCAGAGGATAATTGTAAATCTATGGTCTCCAATGTATTAGCAGTCTGTACTCTATATGAAGTACATATAGAGTACAGACTGCTAATACACTGGAGACAATAGATTTACAATTACACTCTGCTAACATGAATGGATTAAAAGATCCATATGTAGCCCTGTACTATGGATCATTTAACCCATTCATGTTAGCAGAGGATAATTGTAAATCTTTTGTGTCAAGTGTATTAGCAGTGTGTACTCTATATGTACATGTACTATATGCACTGCAACAATAGGTTTACAATTATCCCCTGCTAATATGAATGGGTTAAATGATCCATAGTACGTAACATGTAGTTGTACTACGGATCAATTAGCCCCGTTCATGTTAGCAGTACAGAATTGTATATCTATTGCTGCAGTGCATTCTATATGCAGTACATAGCACATGTACAGTACACATTCCCAATTCACTGCAGCAATAGATTTACAATGATCCCCTGCTAACATGAATAGGTTAAAGGATCCGTAGTACAGCTACATGTTATGTACTATTATGTACTATGGATCATGATTTAACCTATTTATGTTAGCAGGGGATAATTGTAACTTTATTACTGCAGTGTACTGGACGTATGTGCTGTATATGTACTATGGATCATGATTTAACCTATTCATGTTAGCAGGGCAGAATTGCAAGCGCCTCCCACAAGCTGAGCACCGAGACGCGATGCAGCGATCCTGCCCAGTGCCGACTACAAGAGGCACCTCGTGAGGCAACAGGGATCGGAATGAAACTGTGAGTGAGGGAAGCTGGGACGGGGCTGGCTGTAAATCTATTGCTATAGTGTACTGGACGTGTGTAATGTATATGTAATACATATACAGGTGAAACTCGAATAATTAGAATATCGTGAAAAGTTCATTTATTTCACTAATGCAACTTAAAAGGTGAAACTAATATATGAGATAGACTCATTACATGCAAAGCAAGATAATTCAAGCCGTGATTTGTCATAATTGTGATGATTATGGCTTACAGCTCATGAAAACCCCAACAACCCCAAATCCACAACCTCAAAAAAGTAGATTATTACATGCAATCAATAAAACAAGGATTGTACATAGAACAATATCGGACCTCTGAAAAGTACAAGCATGCATATGTACTCAGTACTTGGTTTGGGCCCCTTTTGCAGCACTTACTGCAATTACTTTTGCACGATATTCTAATTATTCGAGTTTCACCTGTATACAGCACACACCTCCACTACACTACAGCAATAGATTTACAATTCTCCCGTGCTAACATGACTAGGTTAAATCATGATCCATAGTACATAGCATGTAGTTGTACTATGGATCATTTAAAGTCACCTATCCCTTAAAGAAAAAGTATCAGTAATTGGTATCGGCAAGTACATGAGGGGAAGTACTTGTACTTGGTCCTGAAAAAGTGGTATCGAACAAATGGTTTGAAAACAATTTTTCTCTCACTGAATTCTACTGGTGTATGACCAGCTACAGCCAGTCACAGAATAACAGGAATAGAAAGAAACACCAGTTACACCTTACAAACCATTTTGCTGAAATGAGAGTGGTAATTGGGAGAAGAAATCTTTTATATATCGGTGTTGTTATCCGTATGGTAAACATTATGCTGCCATTATTTATATTTCCTTACACAGCTATATATATTTAATTTCTAAAGTAAACTGCCAGTAGAGCAGTCATACCGTCTTAGGTTGACTGACCCATGTGCTGTCACACTGAATGCGAAGAATTCTAATGTCAAATACTGCAAGTCCTGCAATTTCTATAGATGGAGGTCCATAGGATTAGTGACTGTTCAGTTTATCTCATGCTTGTTACTGTTACTTCTCTCTGCAGATTCCAGCCGGTCTGGGTCACACATGATCTCTGCAGACGATGCTGAATACCCCCGAGAGTACCGTACTCTTGGTAATGGGACCAGGCGTTTTTCCAATGTGGGCTTGGTGCATACTTCAGAGCGTCGGCACACTGTTATTGCTGCCCAAAGCCTGGAGGCACTAACCAATCTCCAGAAGTCTGACATGGATAGGAAGAGGGATGCTTTCATGGATCATCTCAAGAACAAATACCCTCAACATGCTCTAGCCATCCGAGGCCAGCAAGAGAGGATTCGGGATCAGGTGAGGACATCCTCATTGTATTAACCTTTTGCTGTTTTGTGTAAGCATTTACGCTAGCCAGATCTTCATGTTTTATTTCAGCAGGGTAAACTGGAGATTAGAGCCCAGAGCAAACTAGGCAAATTATTTTACAAAAACATTATCTGCTGTGATAAAGGAAACAAGCAAAATTGGTTCCTATGAGTGAAAGGGTTTTTTAGTGGTATAAAGCACTGTATTGTCCATGACAATTAAACAGTTTCTACATTTTGTTAACATCCTTCAGTAGGAAAATGACAGTATGAATATGATTGTATATAGGCAACACATGTAATCTCCTTCACAATCAAACACTTTTTATGATTGCAACTGAGGTTTGCAGGATTGATCAGAGGTCTCCACACATGAACTAATACCTGACTTTCAGATCCTTACAAATTAGGTTTCTCTTATCATGAGCCCTGTTAAAGCTCTCTTCAGAGTGGGAAAAACCTGTTTAGACATATGTAATTGTTTAACCAGTTAGGTCTTTCAAAACGTAACAGTTAATTTATCATGCAGAGGTAGGTCCTTAGCTCTGAGGTCTGCAAGGATCACCTATTTGCTTCAAGAAATACAAAGACCATACTGATTTCTAGTTACAGAACATGCGTTTCATTTAATTGAAAAATATATGCTTCATTTCCTAACATAATATCACAATGTAATAATGCACTGTTGCCCTCATAACCTTATTTTTTAACAGCTTTTAGTTTGTTGAAATTAAAGTTGATATCTGATTTTTATTGATTCTGAACATCACAAATATTTTTTTTACAGAGTACATTTTTATTTGTAAATTAAACAAAAACATGACAAGCAAATAACAAATAACATAAAGAGGACCAGGTCACAGAAATAACAGAAGCAAATACTAACAGGGGTATTAAACAACCTAGGCCAAAATAGCTGATTTGGAAAAATTCTCCAATTCAGTTCACTTTCCAGTTCAGCTATGTTGTCCTAGATTGTTCACTTCTCCTGCCTTCTACAAACTCTTCACCCTTGTGAATAACCCTGTAAGCATTATACATTAATCTGAGCAGGGGTCTGAATAACATACACCAAAGAATGGCGCAGAAAATCAGTTTAGAGCCTTGGCGGCTTTATAGCATTACAATTCCAGGTCCCTCCTCCTCGGGACAGAACGTAAAGAGAAATCATAGAACAGTTCAACGGTTCCATACTGTGCAAGCCAGAGAGCCACTAAAGAAAGAGATGTAAGAGCAGAGCAGGAGCAAGAGAAAGAGAGGATGATATCAAAGAAGAAGAGAAATAGCAAAAAAGAAGAGACGAGTTGAAACAGACAGAGGCAGCCAGGGTCACCCAAAGGCCGTAAAACGGCGTACCTGAAAACTCTATTCAGACACTCCAAGCAGCAATTAAGGGGGGCGGGGGGGGGGGTAATTATCTGACAACCTAGCAGCAATTTCCTCCTTGCACATAATATTAACTTCAGATATCTAGTCCTTGATGGAAGATACAGGAAAAGTTTTCCAGAGCCTAGTTATGAGAGCACAACCCGCAGAAATAAGATATTTAAGCAACTCCTGCTTTTGCTACTAAGGGGAGTCCTAGGAGGATCAACAGCAGGGACATCTAAGGAGTCTTGGAGCAGCAGTGTCCCATAACCTCTTCGCAGATCTGAAATATAGTTTGCCAAAAGGAACAGATTGGTTGGCAATCCCACCAGATGTGAAGCATGGTATCTGGCCCATCGCCACAATGCCAGGACCTGTCAGATGTCAAACGAGCATATTTGATCATATCCGAACATCAGTACTACCTGGCAATGATCTAATAATTACGTTCCTGGGTCTGGCTATATACACTAGCTTTAAAGGTCAGATAGAAGGCCTTTTCCCATTCTGGGTCCTCAATAGGATGTACCAGCTCTCTCTACCAATCCCTAGTAAAATAGGTGCGGTTAAGAAATGCATGAAGCAGTAGAATATTTCAAAGATGAGATCATGTGAGATTAGTCATCACTATCAAGACAGAGATCCTCAACGTGAGTCAATGATCTCTTAAGGGAAGGAAGCATTGATAAGTGTGAATAGTAGTGTATGAGTTGAAAGTATTGCAACCACTTACCATGTTGAGGGCCAGTCGGGGGATTCAAGTTTACCAAGGGTTTGAGACACGTGGTAAGTCCATGTAAGATTGGTAAATGGTTTTGCATGCTGCCAGCAAAGAAATTGTCATGTCTGAAAGGGAATCCCGAGTTATCCAAAATGAGAGTCATGGGTCCAACATGAGAAGAAATGTTATGATTCCGAATCACCAAGACCCAAACCTCCAGTCACTAAAGATGGAGGGGAGTTAGGAGGAGGCCTCATCTTCAGCTGGGTCAATGGCAAGGTCGTGAGAGGGACGGGAGACAGGTTCTGCTCAATAGATACCCTTATCTTTAAATTTGCATGAGTAACTCTGACAGATGGCTTAACACCACTGAAGTATAGTAAAGTGACATGTGTGGGAGACCTGTCCCACCCTGCAATTTAGGTTGGGTCAGTATATCATGACTCACCGTGGCTAAAGAAACTGTCCAGACATATTGCAGCAAAGAGGACCGAAGAATGTGGAAAAAAGGTTTAGGAAGTTTGATAAGCAGGGTCTGAAAAAGATAAAGAAATTGGGACAAAATGTCCCTCTTACAGAGGGACATTCAACCAAATCAGGAATGCTGCTTGGTGGACTAGACATGTAAATGAGCTAGAGTAGAAGACAATTATGGTGCAAAATTTAATTCATAAAATCTATCCATATTATATGCACTCAACATTTTCAGAATTGGGGTTGTAAAAGTGGTGACCTAGCGAAAAGGAATTGACAATTGCAGAAGGACTAAATCAGGCTTGGACAATGACACATCTAGGACTTGGGATTTTAAAGTATTGATCTTAAAATTGCTGAGGTAGCCAAACAAGTCAAGTTCTTGAAAGGAAAACAATTTTTGTGTTTTTGATATATAAAAGTAAATCATCCACAAAGAGGCTAAAAAAGGTGTTGGCCCATAAAGCATTTGCAAGATATTGCATTGCTAGGATATAAAAGAATAGAAAAAATGGGCAGCCATGGGACATGGGAAAGTCATACATTGCCATAATCTTAGTGATAAACTGCGAGGGCAGCCCAAGCTGAGACAAAGTGGCTTGTAGAAAGTTCCAGTCTAGGCAATCACCATCCTTCTCTGCGTCCAATGAGAGAAAGCATAAGGGGAGTTTGTGAGTATGCATGGGATATAAGATAAATGATTGTTTTGATTGTGTTGTCCCTGGCATCGCGTTGAGGGACAAAGCCCAAGTGCACTGAGTGAATTGCTGAGGCATTGAGAGGATAGAGCGGATTTGCCACTACCTTAGCATAGATCTTTAAGTCCACATTTATCAGAGAGTTGGGTCTGTAGCTTGCACACAACATAGGGTCTTTCTGATATTTAGGTGTTAGGATTATATGGGCCTTCTGTGACTATCTGAGGAAGGGTAAATTTGTCAGAGATGGAATTAAATGTAGTACTTAAGAGAGCGGATAGTGATTGTTTAAAAAGTTTATAGAAAGAATTAGAAAAGCCATCTGGCCCTAGGCTTTTACCAGCCAAAAGGATAGGACCTCCTCAGAGGAACAAGGAGCAGAAAGGGAGGTCAACACGGATGGGTCAACAGGATGTAGTCCCATCCTAGTTATATAGTCTAATAAGTCCGCAAATGGTAGGTGGGGAGTCTGACCTAGAGAAAGATTACGGATATTATAAAGACCCCAATAATACGCCTGAAAAACTGAAGCAATTTGGGTCGAATCATGCACACTGTCACGATCAGGGAACCGGGGCACTGGGGATCTTGAGCTCCAGGTTCACAGAGCAGTCTGGAACAGGGAACAGCCCTAGAATGCAGATATTGGGGAATGAAGGGATATAAGTTCTGATAAACGCAGGGAACCGGGAACAGAGTGTCTGCACAGTAAACGTGGGTGTGTCAGAGGCACAGGATCTAAAGTGAGCCTGGTCTTCTCCAGAGCCTCTGATAGTGAGGATGTTGTGCGGCAGGGCAGCTCCCAGGTTGCGTCCCACCAACACACCCCTGCAGACCGAGCTGAGAGAAGTGCAATGGATGCAGGAGTCCAAGGGGCGCTGGACTAGTGTAAGCAGGACAAGACAGTTCCCAAGAGGTGCAGTAAGGCTTGTGCATGTGCACAAGGAAACAGGACCTAGTGGCAAATACACACAGGGAGCATGCGTTGCATGATGCAGACCCTGGGGTTACTGTAAGCTCATCCCACACTGTTTCTCCAGCTGTCCCCCCTGCCATGTGCCTTGTGTGGAGCCTCACACTACCTCCTCGGGCCACTCTCTGTGTTTGTCTGTTTGTCTGTGTTCCTGAGTTATTATTATTATTTCTAAAAACTAAAATACACTGCACTATCTCCCCTCAACATTTAGCCCTTATCCCCAAACCCTAAGCAACAAATAGTCGGTAATCCGTGTATATGAAAAAGACCACTAAATATAGCAACATAATGCAAACAAATCAATAAAATATCGTTATATGAAAGCTAGATGTGAATATAACAATCTTCTAAATGTGAACATTTTTTAAATATATCACAATCCAATCAGTACTGGAGCCAAAAGAAACTCCCTAATTAAATTCTGCAAACCATGTTTATGGCAAATAGTGAGCCAGAAAAGTGCACCGCACTAGCTCCCTTCAACAGTCACTGATTATTTGTTGTGTAGGGTTTGGGGATAAGGGCTAAATGTTGAGAGGAGGTAGCACAGTGTATTTTTGTTTTTAGTTATTTTGACCAAATATCGTTTGTTTTGTTTTAGTTTTTTCACTGCGGCTCTCATTTTTGGGTTATAAGGGAAAGAGACCCATAAGCGCAAATATTTACTGTTTAGCAATATTATTTACCCCCTTAAAAAAAAAGAAGCCAATGTGACCATTGGGGCATCATAATGCCACAGGATGTTCCATACCCACTAAACCAGGTTCCAAGAGAATACGTTCTCAGCGTTCACACCATCCAGTGCGTTCATCTGACATTCTCATGGCATGATCACACTGAACCACTTCTCCCACGTTCTAGGGTGGGAGGGGGCATGGTTATACCCTACATTTCAGTGGTACCACAAGCACGCCTCCCTCCCGAAGTGTGATCACCTGCACTGGAACACATGGCACCGCAATCAGAGCCGGCGCTACCCTACAGTCAGGTCAAGCAGCTGCCTGAGGGCGCTGGTGGTTGTGGTGGGGGGCGGAAAGATGCGGACTGGGAGGGGGGCCCCTTTAAGACGGCCACGACGGTGATCACACCTCTCTGCGCTCCCTCTCTCTCCTCCCAGCCGCTGCAGCTTCAGAGCGGCCAGGAGGAGAGAGAGGGAGTGCCGACAGGTGTGATCAGAGCCGCCTCTCAACACTGGTATGAAGAGCCGCATTTGCCACCAGGGAGCAGAGGAGCGGCAGGGCTCCTTTTGATGAGGTGAGGGACATTAGGTTCCCGGTGTTAAAAAAGTTTTTAAAAAATAAATAAATTAGAGGTGCACCAAAATGAAAATTTCAAAACAGAAATTAAAAATAAAATGTCAGGCCGAACTGGCCCTTTGGATCTCTTTCTCTCATCAGTGGGTGCAACCAAAAGCGACGTCTCCTTACATCACTTTGGCGTAGCAGTATAATAAGCATCACCAGGAGCATGCCTGCATCCCATGGATCCATGTTGCAACAATTTTACATGTGAAACAAGGTCAGAGGAAGCAGGAAATAATCGGAACAGCTAATGAAAGGTCAGAGGTAAAAGGAAATGACCTCATAACCTTGTTAGCTTCCTGGGAAAAAAAACGCATCAAAAATGCATCAAAACGCATCGTGCGTGTGCAGAAACCTGATTGGATCTGGTCTGCATTTGGTGTGAACAAGGCCTTAAGGTCACTGCAAAGGACAAGGTGGCACTCTTTGCGCCTGGAGGAAAATAGGTTTAATCTTTGCATTCGGAAAGGATTCTTCACAGTTAGAGCTGCGAAAATGTGGAATAAACTCCCCCAGGAGCTAGTTCTAGCTAGCTCAGTTAATTGTTTAATAAAAAATCTGGATGTATTCCTAAATGCACAGAATATTACTGGATATTGAGTTCTTATAGGTATATTAAGCATCAGAGATTGTTGATCCAGGAATATGCGATTGCCTTATGGGATCAGGAAGGAATTTTTTTTCCCCTGTTGGAGCAAATTGAACCATGCTTTATAGGGGGGTTTTTTTGCCTTCCTCGGGATCAACAGTGGGTAATTGTGGGCATAGCGTTCAGTTTAAGCTTTTTTTTCATATCTCTATAGGTTTAACTCGATGGACATGTGTCTTTTTTCAACCTGACTATTTAATTATGTAACCACAGCCATCTTTCCTGCTCTGACACAAGGTTGTGGCTTCTTCTAGTCAAGATTGCGGTCTGATCACAGTTTGATTCGGTTCACGACCAATTCGGTTCCCGACTAGAATCGTGAAATTAAGTTTGTGAACGAGGTACCACTGTATATGAATATTAGCTAGATCTGTGCAATTGAGTGGGTTATGCAGGGGTGTGGACACTTTTGAAAAAAACTACTTGTCCAAGGACTAAAGCGGGGGCCGAATCTACTTGTCCCTCATGACAATCTACTTGTCCTGATACAAAGAAAATAATTTTAACCAAAACCATATTTAGCAGTGCTAAGAAGCGCTGCTCATTGGTCAGTGCCGTCGGGTGGCAGCGTTGACCAACGAGTGCTTGCAATTTGCGAGCGAAATTCAGAATACATGGAACAGTTACAGATAGTACACCCGTACTGGTGGACGGGAAGGACCATTCGCCGAAAGGTAAGTATAGTGGGAGGGAGATTTGTGCGGGTAATTCCATTTTCCCAAATTACTTGGGAAAGTGAATTTACCCTTTAGGCTTGGTGCAGACTTGGGTTATTTGTTTTGTTTTATTATTTTTACTTTATCGCCTTTTTATTTTTTACATTTTTATTTTGTTTTACGTTTTTAATATTTTTTACTATTTATTTTACTTAACTGTATTGCTATTACACTGAAATTTGGATAATAGTCCTGCTAATGCGACATACCGATAGAGCACTGCACATAGGACCTATATTTAAATATGATTTAAAGCTTGAGGAACACAAACAGTAAAGACTTATTATTCATATTTGGTATTTTTGTTTTATTTTTTTATTTTGTTACGTTTTTAATATTTTTTACTTTTTTTTAACTATTTATTTTTTAAACTTAACTGTATTGCTATTACACAGGGGTTAACAAATCCCCTGTGTGATAACATTTGGAGGTGACAGGTACACTTTATTCAACCTGTCACCTCCAACATAGACATGTGCGATTCGTTTCGTTACTAATCGAAATGCGTGCGAATTTTCCTGAAACTCGTAGATTCGTAAGCATACGAAATCCGAATTGCAGTTTCCGAATTTATATCCGAAATCCGAAATTCCGTTAACGAATTTCGGATCCGAATTTCTTTGAAACAGGAACTAATATTACCCCTGTAAATGAGGTTTAAAAACATGACAACTTTTTTTTTTTAATCCGAAATACGGATCCGCTGCTGCTGGGGGTTGCATTACAATACACAGGCAGGAAATACGAAATTCCGTTTCGTTCCGTTACGAACATTCGTTATATGTTTGAAGGCTAATTGATTAGCCTGTATTTGTGTGAGGAGTCCGTTCCCTCCTCTCCCACATAAGACAGGCAGGTAGACTCACCTGGGCACGGCTTTCATCAGCATCCTGGGGAGCTTAGCCACGGACGATCGTTACTTCCGGGGTTTACGTCATTTCCGGTTCTGACGTCACGATCCAGGTAACGCCGGCGGCGGCCGGCGGTCTCGTTGCTTTGCTGCCAGGGCTCGTCAGGTCACCTCTCAAGGCTGGGGGTCACTCGGTAACGGGGAGCATGTCGGAGCTCCGTGTGTGTTAGGGGGGCGGCGCTCACCGGCCGCAGTGTTCTTATGTCAGCACGTGTGACATTCAGGGACATAGTCTCCTTCTTGCATACCCTGTTCGTGCCAGCAGGGGGCGGCAAACATCGTAATAACACTGACTGTATGCACGTTCACTGGGTAAAATTTTCTCATCACTCACTAACCTGCGGCTGTACTCTTACTCTGCATGATGGGTGACGCCGCATGGGCGCGGGGACAGGTGTATATAGGAGCAAACTACTCACAC
>NW_017306765.1:416598-422557 GCF_000935625.1 Nanorana parkeri | reverse complement strand
AAAAAAAATAAAAAAATAAAAATAAATAAATAAATAAAAGATCATACACGCTCACCAACGCACGGCCGGCCAACGGGCATTACATGGCACAAGGGCACCGCACCGCTCGGCCATCACTATCAGTACTGGGCGTCTTTTCAGCCCACTGCCTACTTACAGTACGTTTTGCAGGGTTAGCTGTATGGTTACTGGTAGCTACATCTACATGCATTTGCACGCACCACAGTTACGGAGGCATTGAGGATAAACACATGGAGCAGCTCCTCAGTCATATGTTACATATTCTTCGTCTTTTCATACGCATACGGTAGAGGGATTAGTCTCCGAGTGCATGGTTAATCCTGTTGCTCCACAGGT
Organism: Nanorana parkeri; assembly: GCF_000935625.1. Lineage (NCBI taxonomy): Eukaryota > Metazoa > Chordata > Amphibia > Anura > Dicroglossidae > Nanorana > Nanorana parkeri. The sequence continues at coordinate 422,200 of NW_017306765.1, read as the reverse complement.
GGACTCGGTCGTTCACGCAGCTTAGGTATTTTCTGTCCGTGGGGGGCGGAGTCGCTGGGACTCATCTCGTTGCAGTACCGGTGTTTCCGCGTCTGCACAGGCAAAGCACGTGCACCTGTCTCCACGGGGGGTTTTCTTTGGCTACTGGTATAGGCAGGTACATTACTCCTGGTCCTACTCCTTCCATCATGTCGCATATTTCTGACACCGAGGAATTCGCGTCTCTCCCGGCAACTCCGGCTAGGGGCTCTGAGCATGGGAGCGCCCCGTCTCTCAGAGCGTGGACCATTCCCAAGATCATCGCTGAGCTTCAGAAAATGGGCATCCCCTTCTTGGCCACGGCTAGAAAGGTGGAACTTTTTAGGTTGCTGTTTCCTCAGTATGCTGCGAGTGCTAGCACTAGCCAGGTGTCACTGCAGATGGTGGTAACGTCTTTAACACAGATTCATGCCTCTCTGCACACATTGACCACTTCCGTACATGACTTGCAGCATAGGACCAATGATCTTGAGAGGCTGACAGCCGCAGGGCCGGTGGCAGTACCTCAAGTAGTGCCCGGTACTTCGGCGGTAGAATCTGGAACAGACGGCACGGTGGTCCCCAGTACGCCAGGTATGGCAGCCTATGCTCCGCACGTCACCCCTGCTCACTTTGTCCCCAGCAGCCTGAAGAAAGACATCTTAGAGGGCAAAGATATTAATTTGGCGTCACTTCTCATAGCAGCGCATGATGTCACGGATAACAAATCGTTCGCTTGCGGTGAGGTGTCGGTCGTCCTGAAAGCAAGGGGCCCCAGACTTAACCGCAAGCTATCGATACCCGAGTTCGTGTTAGTGTTTGGGGTGTACCGAGACGTGGCCTGTTCAGTTAAGCCCATGAGAAGGGAGGAGTTGTATGCTTACCTGCACATAGTGATAGATCTAGCCTACAAAAATGGGGGGTACGCTTTCTATGACTATCACCGGGCATTTTCGGCCAAAGCTGCGGCGGCGTTAGCCCAGTTTCAGTTTGTGGTGGATTGGGGCAGGGTCGATACAGAACTGTTTTGTAGGCACTTCGCTGGCCTGAAATCTCCCGTCTGTTCGATTTGCCAATCCTCAGCCCACACAGCTGATTGGTGTCCCACGCCTGCAGTAGCTGACGCAGGGGTGCCACCCAAACCCGCGGGTCTGTTGGCCACGCCGGCCGGCTCGACCCCTGCACAGTATGACAAATTGGGCCGACCTATTCTGTTTTTGGGGAAGGCCCAGATTTGTAACAATTTCAATCACAAGGCGTGTAACTACCCGCAGTGCAGGTTGTTGCACGTCTGCTCATTGTGCTTCAGGGCCCATCCCAAGTTCAGCTGCACGTTGAAAAACCCGTTGCAGTCGTGACTAAGCCAAGTCGACGTGGGGGTGTTGGCAGACTACTTGCGGGGTCACCCGGATCCCTCATTAGCAGCTTTCCTGACGGAGGGGTTTGAATCGGGGTTTCATACGGGGCTGGTGACGTTACCTCAAGTTACATATGAATGTGACAATCTACGGTCAGCACTGGCCGAGCCAGGCAGGGTGGATACGTTGCTTCAGACAGAGCTCGACAAGGGTTTCATAATAGGCCCCTTTTTGGAACCTCCATTTGTGTCATGGAGAGTTAGTCCTATTGGTCTGTGGCAAAAGTCTAATTTATGACTTGTCTGCCGCTCATTCCATTGCTATACCTAGTTTGAATGCGTTGATACCTTCCGAGGAATTTACCCTTAAATACTCATCCGTCGACCAGGCGGTGCAGTACATATTACAGGCTGGGAAGGGGGCATGGTTGTCCAAGGCAGACATATCGGATGCCTTCAAGCTGTTGCCCATCGAACCTTCGTTGTGGCAATGGCATGGGGTCAGATGGAGGGGGTTGTATTATTTCGCTACCAAACTGACGTTCGGGTCTAAAAGCAGTCCCTGGTTGTTTGACATCTTTGCTCAGGCCCTTCACTGGGTGCTCGAGCACCATGTTCATTGCCAGAAAGTTTTGCATTACTTGGACGACTTTCTGCTGGTGGAGTCCCCTCACAGGACACCGGGTGATGTCAGATTATTGTTTGAGACTTTTGATTCACTCAACGTTCCAGTGGCGTCTAACAAGGTGGAGGGTCCCAGCACGGTCCTCACGTTTCTGGGCATTGTCCTGGACACAGCGGCCATGCAAGCCAGGTTTGCCGCAGGACAAATTGGTTAGGATAAGGGAGGTCATTCACAAGCTGACAATATCTCCTTGTTGTTCCCGGAAAGAGTTGCAGTCGATGCTGGGCATGTTGAATTTCGCCATGCGTATTGTTCCGCAAGGTAGGTCATTCATTTGTAGACTTCTGGCTTTGTTACCTACTGTGTCGGAACAGGACGCATTGGTTCACGTCAATCCAGCAGCGCATGCCGATCTAGCTATGTGGGATGATTTCCTACAACGTTGAAATGGGATCTCCCTGTTTATCCCTCAGGTTTCGGCTACGTCGCCTCAGGTACTAACGGATGCAGCAGCATCTTTCGGTTTTTTCTATTTTTGGCACTCACTGGTTTTCCAGCGCATGGCCCATAGAGGTGAAATCCATCCCCAAATTCTCGGAGACGTCATCATTGTTTGAAATTTACCCGATAGTGGCAGCTGCCAAGGTTTGGGGTGGGTATGTGGGCAGCACACACGGTTACGTTTGTCACGGATAATCAGGCCACCGCTGATATCATTAACAAGGGCAGGTCAAAGTCTTTGGCTATCATGTCTTTCATGCATAGGTTAGTGTGGTTGTCCCTACAGCATAAGTTTAATTTCACATGTGAGTAAATTCCTGGTGTATGCAATGTTGCTGCTGATGCTTTATCTAGATTCAAGATTAGTGTCTTTTTTCAACAGAATCCAGACGCGGACGGGCTTCCTACACCGGTGCCCTCTTTTCGTCAACTAGTTAGAGACATCACCATAACGCAGCAAGACTTATTAATCAGTCTCTCTCGTGTAATACTCGTAAAGCTTACATGCTGCCTGGAAAGTTCTTAGTACTTTTCAGGTCAAACATGCGACTACGGATCCCACACGTACCTCCTACATCCTAGCTTTCATTTCATACTACAAGTTAGCCTACACCACCATCCGGTTATACCTGGCCGGGGTGCAACATCATATTTCCCTGAGCTGGCCGGAGAAATGGTCGTTGTTCTCGGCTCATCCCGTAGAGCTATTTTAAAGGGGATTCAGAAGTCACAGAGGAAGTCTCCAAGAGGCAGGTTGCCCATCACCAGTCATATGTTTCGGGCCCTCTCTGACGTGTTAGATAAAGCTCCATTTGGTAAACTGCGGAGTCTGGTGTTGAAGGCAGCTATTCACCTCGCCTTCTATGGGTTTCTTAGACCAGGCGAGTTTGCCCGCGCTAGTTCTAATGCTACCCCCGTAAGCAAGATGCAGTTAGTTCGGTATCCCGGGCACTTCGTGCTGTCCCTAGATCGATGTAAGACCAACCAAGTTGGCGACCCTACGGAAGTCAGGTTCTTTCCCTCCGGAAACGCCTGGTGCCCCGTAGCTGTGCTAGATAGTCTCCTGGCCCTGTTGTCTCCTTACACAATGGATAGCCCTTTGCTGCCTTTTCCATATACCCCCATGTCAGGTAGTCAGTTCATGAGTCATGTTAGGTCCCTCATGGGTCAGCTGGGGTTCGATCCCAAAAGGTATTCGGGACATTCCTTCCGCATAGGGGCAGCGTCGGCTGCCTCTCGCCATGGTGTCCCCGCACACGTCATCAAGAGCTTGGGCAGGTGGAACTCGTCTTGTTTCGCTAGGTATATTCCAGACCCCCATGTGGAGATGGCGGATGCCTTTTCCAAGTTGGCTAAGTAATGCTGTTAAATAAAACATATTCCTAAATGGTTGGTTTTTGCCCCCTCATTGGCATACTGTCCATCCGGATCAAAGCACACCTCAGGTCAGTATTGGGTTTACTTGCCCTTATGGCAAAAGGATTCCGAACACAAGTTTGAAGGCTAATTGATTAGCCTGTATTTGTGGGAGGAGTCCGTTCCCTCCTCTCCCACATAAGACAGGCAGGTAGACTCACCTGGGCACGGCTTTCGTCAGCGTGACCCGCCCACCCGGTGTCTTCATTCAAAGATTTCACAGAGTATGCCCCCTCATTGGCATACTGTCCATCTGGATCAAGGCACACCTCAGGTCAGTATTGGGTTTACTTGCCCTTATGGCAAAAGGATTCCGAACACAAATTGAAGTTAAAAAGCAAAGTACATTTATATTGGAGTTGAGGGTAGTTTTTTTTAAAGTACGAAATACGAAATTCGGATACGGAATCCGTTAACGGAATTCGTATTTCGTTTTGGTTGACCAATCAGAGGTTCTCTTCGGCTGCTGAGAGTTGCATTATAAATACAGGCAGGAAATACGAAATTCCGTTGACGTATTTTCGTTCCGTTACGAACATTCATTATATATTGAAGTTAAAAAGCAAAGTACATTTATATTGGAGTTGATGGTAGTTTTTTTTAAAGTCCGAAATACGAAATTCGTATACGGAATCCGTTAACGGAATTCGTATTTCGTTTTGGTTGACCAATCAGAGGTTCTCTTCTGCTGCTGAGAGTTGCATTACAAATACAGGCAGGAAATACGAAATTCCGTTGACGAATTTTCGTTCCGTTACGAACATTTGTTATATTGAAGGTAAAAAGCAAAGTACATTTATATTGGAGTTGATGGTAGTTTTTTTTAAAGTCCGAAATACGAAATTCGGATATGGAATCCGTTAACGGAATTCGTATTTCGGATAAAAAAACAACTACCACATCGACTCCAATATTAACAAAGGTATTTTTGCTTTTTAACTTCATCATAACGAATGTTCATAAAGTTACGAAAATGTGCCGAAACTAACGAAAATCCGTATTTCGTACTAATCCGAATTGAGTTTCGGATACGAATTACAAAAACCGAAATAATGGATATTACGAAACGTAACGAAACGAAACAATTTTTTTGACGGCGCACAAGTCTACTCCAACACTGGAGTTCTAGCAGGCACTGTTGCTAGAACCCCTGTGTGACAGGAACGAGCAGCAGCCGCTGAGGACAGGGGCTGTGGGAGGTGACAGAGCCGGTCACTCCTCCACGCCCCCCGCTCTGTCCCCGCCCCCGCTCTCAGTGCTCCACGCTCTGTCCCCGCTCTGAGCGATCCACGCTCCGTCCCCGCCCCCTGTTCTCGGCGCTCCCCGCCCCCCGCTCTCGGCGCTCCCTGCCCCCCGCTCGCAGCGCCGCTCTCGGCGCTCATTTCAGAAAAAATAAACCAGCCCTGCTACTTGTCCGTAGCAGGGCTAAAACAGTGTAAAAAGCACTTGCCGTCGGGCGATACGAATTCCACACCCCTGTTATGGTTTTAGTGCTTTTATACACAATAAAGATATATAGTATCAGGGCTGTAGATCATTTTTTTTCCCGGGGGGTTCAGCTTCCCCAAATAATAAGACTTTATCTAGCAGACACCCCAAGTTTGAAAAAATATATACCAGCCATATATTTCCTAAACCAATCCATTACCTTGAGCAATACTGATTTTCTTGTTTGACACCATATG
>NW_017306765.1:389701-409485 GCF_000935625.1 Nanorana parkeri | reverse complement strand
GACTCGGTGGGCCTGTGCCAGTAATTCATGGCGTAGAGATTCAATGCCTTTAGTGACCGCCGAGTCCACTGCAGTTTGGACCGATGCCTGAATAGTAGGCTTCAGGAGCCTGGCCACTGCCGCGGCTATTTTCGCTGAGTCAATGGACGATTCAGATTCTGGCAGCGAATCTTCCACCATGTCTGTTGGCGAGGTCGGTTGAGAGGCCTCCATGGCTTCCGTGAGATTTCGCGCGCTATTTTTTTTAGGTCGGGATTCCGATCGAGGCAAGCCTCGAGATCGGTCAACGAACCGATCCATATGATGTCTTTAGTTGGGGCGACAAACCACGGTTTGTGTGGTGGTTCAGTGGCAACTCTGGCCGATGTGAAATGCAGATTTTGTAGTCTCGAGGGTCCGGAGCTCCTCACATATGTGACTTGCTCTGTAGGCGCCGGAACCGGAAGCCAAAAACCATGTTTTAAAAAGACTTATAAATTGGTACCTACCAATTCACACAAACCGCTTAGTATACACTTATCGGGATTTTTTTTAACTGAAAGCGTTTAGCCGAATAAACCCAGCGGTGATGAAATACCACTGAAATAAAGCTCTATGCCCTTATGGGCCCAGGAAACAGAGGTGTAGCAAGGTCATGAGGCACCTGGGGGCAAATCTTTCATTAGCACCCCCACCACAAATCAATCCATAGTTCAATGCTATAGACCAGTGATGGCGAACCTTTTTGAACCCGAGTGCCCAAACTGCGACGCAAAATAAATTTTTCCTGGCCATATCCATGGCAGCGCTGACAAATGGGTTTAGATCCAATTACCCCTAGCTGACAGGAACCAAAAGGGTTAAACAAGGCCTAACCCTCCCTATAATATAATTTAGGAGCCATTTCTGCGATCGCTTCTATTTTCCTGGCGGTGCCCCTTTTAATCTGTCATGGAGGAGAGATTTGAGTGATTTCAAGCCTACACTCCATGGTGGATCGGGAAGGGTGCTGCTGCACCAAAAGAAGGGAGCACAGAAGCGGGTCTAAAGCCAATGATCCACCAAGGAGGCCCGCCACACAGCTACATACTCTGTATTGCTCCAGGGTGGCGACCTGATGTCTCCAGTTATTTAGCCACGCCCCTGCCAGAGGTGGTTGACTCTTCAATTTTGAACATTTGTACAACAGTTTGGATCAGACTGTCCATAACTTTGTGGCAATAAGATCTACCATCTGACAATTCCACCTTTAGGTAAGCAATGCTTTATGTCCACACATAAAGATGTCTGGGGATGGGGGGTGCTTACTGGGACACCTTTGGCCATGGAGAGTGCCTAAAGTATTATAACACATAAGACAATTTGTAAGGGGGCACTCTGATGTGGGCAGCTAGTGTAAGGGAAACAAATGGCAAATGCACTCATCAATTCACAATTAGCTTTAAAGCAAGGTGCACATTAGAGGGCTTTACACAGTACAAAAACAGACATTTTCCAGCACACTCACCAGCCAGCATGCAAAAGAAAAATACACTGTCACACCACTAAGGTTAAAAACGGAGGTTTTAGTTGCACACGTTTTGCAGGCTGGCTTTTACTATATGGTGAGTGTGCCGCAGCCAGGACAGATCTCGACAATACTGTTGAGATCCACCCCGCTGGCTGATTGACAGCGGACTCTGCCTATCTAGAGGCACAGCCAGCTGTGACCACACTCTCTGGGGTGAGTGTAATTCACTCACCCCAAAGTTCTCCTTTAGTGAAATGTCACTTCTCAAAGTGCTAACAGAAAAAAGTGCGATGTGCTAGGAAAAAACACCAGTAGCTGTGTGTTGCAGTGCAGATGCTGGTATGAATGCAGCCTAAATGGCGAACCGTGAGTGGCTGTTTTGTCCAGACCGCAATGCAGACCTCGGCTCAACGAAAATTTTGCTCACCAAACCTCCTTGAATTTGAATTCACTACCCCTGTTATAGAGTGTCACTTAAGAGACAGCCGAGTCTGCTGGAGCTGCTGATATAATATCCTAAATTATGGCGCCCAGAAGTACTCTCAGCGCTTTTGGATGTCTACACAAGGGAGACTTTTACTGATTAATAACATGCATTATATACATCAAATGCACATATAATCTTATGGGAATATTTTTATTGAAATTATTATTCCTGTGACAGGGTCTTTTTTGGGTTGTGAAGGTCACTTTAAGTGTAAAACAGGCTGTGGGTGACCATCAGCATCCATATGGTGACTCTTTCTATTTTCATACATGCCAGATTCAAAAGGGAAGCAGTAAGAAAAATAAAAGATGGTGCCCTTTAGGCTTAGTTCACAACAGAACTGCATCAGAACTGCAGGTGTTTGCACACATGCGGGGCAATGTGTTTTGCCTCAATTTTACCTCGATTTTGCAGCGGTTTTATGATGCGTTTTTGGGGGGCTTCTTTTTGTGCTTAAAATGGGATTTCAGGTGCGCTCCATTGCGTGCCGTTGCAATTGCATGTGTTGATGCGTTCCGTCACGATCCGATGCAGCTAATATAGTGCAAGCAGTACTTTTTCTGGCCGCATCGGAATGGACTAGTCTTGTGTGACCGGAACACCAAAATCTCATAGGAAAGCATTGTGCTGCGTTTTTGATGCAGCACAAAAACGGAATGGACTGCATCTGGTGTGAATGGGCTCTTAAGGTACCACTGCGCTAGAGCTGACCACAAGCTGCAAGAACTGTTTCCATGCAGCTGCAAAGGTGATTAACCAGGCTACCTATTTTGCCCCTAGGAAAGCAATAGGCTGCCAGGCTAAACTGGAGGATGCAGTTGTTAGGACTCCAAGCATTGCAGTCCCCCAGTCTGTTGCCTTACCAGATAAGAGTGGAAATGCAGAACGTAGCAGGGAAATGCAGAAAAGCCGCTTGCAGAATGGGTTCCACTTACCACAAGGCGCTAACGCGCCTCCCTCAGAAATGCACCTTTCAGGAAAAAAAGACTGAGACACAAATGTTTCTCCTTACCTAAAGAATTAACAAAAGTTCAGAGACAATTGTATTGGCAATAGGGCCAGTGGTAAAAGAATGGCAGTGGGGGTTTAGTAATTATGGAGGTTTTGACTGCAAGCAGTTAACTCCTCCAGCTCTAGTACGGGGTTCAGGCAGAATAAAGAGGAGCTAGGGAGGATAGCCAGTTCTCCTCCCATACTAAGCATAGCACAGTCCCTCTTGAGGTTGCCATACACTGTGCGAATTTCGGCTGATTCCTGAGGAACCAGCTGAAATTCGCACAGTGGGTGACGCTGATTAGCTGATTGAAGGAGCCAGGTGGAAAATCTTTGTACGAACAGAGCCGACAAATGAGCTGGCAGCTCTGTTCCAGTATTCTGAAAGCAGCTGGTGGCTGCTGTCAGGATACAAAAGAAACAGCAGGGATTCCTTGATCACTGTGCTCTTAGTGGCTATGCCCGCAGCCAGCAGCAGGTAAGTAATTACAATCAATGACCCTGGTTCAATACCACATTTTGGGCACTTAGAGTTCTCTCTTGGTCCTATTTTAAACAGAAACTCTGGGGTCCTACATGTCCTATTGATGATATAAAATTGTGTTAACCTATTGGAGGCAGATGGTGACACCAGCTGGATTGTTCGCAGCACCTCCTCCCATATACCATCTTCTATTGGGCCCAGATCCACCTCGCAGCCTTCTCTGCATTTCAAGGGCGATTTACCTAACACCTCTGTGAGAAGATCTCAATATAGTCTTGAAATCACCCCCCTTGTCGCAGTTGCTTTAAATAATTTATCCATAACCAGACTTGAGCCAATTTACACATCACTAATACCAGGATGTGTTGTAAGCGCATGTCTCAATTGTAGATATTTGTAAAACTGGGAGTTCGGCAGCAAATATTTCGTTTGTAGAGACTGAAATGTTCTCATCATACCTTTGTCATAAATTTGTGCTAATGTCAAAATCCCTGCTCTTTTCCATACTCCAAAACCTTGTAGTTTAGCAACTTTGAATATTTCTCTATTTTCCCATATTGGGGTATATGTTGTAAACTTAGGAATATTCAACAGGCCTTTAGCTGATTTCTATACTTTACCAATCAGTGTTATAGTGGGCAAAGATGCAAATTCCTTCAAATATAGGGTTGTCTCCAGGACCATTAGGGGATCTTTTACTTGAAACAAGTATTTAATAAGACCTTTGCCCTACTTGCTGCCACCCCACAAGATGTCTCAATTGTGAGGCTAAAAAAGATATCCACGGTTAGGTAATGCTAAACCCCCTTTCCCTCTCGGATACTGTAGAATCTCTTAACTTGCTACCCGATTGCTTCTCCAAATTAGCTCTTTAAAACACTGCATTTATCCTGGGAAAAAACACAAACAAGGGGCGCCTTTCCTGGTGCAGACAAATTTAATAAGATCAGAATTGAAGAAACATATAAAACATACTCACAAAATTCATGATAGAAGTATAAAAGATATATAAGTTAAGTCCATGGACCCAAGGTGAAGTCTATGAGAGCTGCACAGCCGTGTCTATGTGTCAGCAGGAGACTGTGTGCTGTATGATGACGCGTTTCCGGGGTCACGCCCCCTTCATCAGATACAGACCTCCTCCGTCCCATGTGCTAGATATAGTAGTGACTGGCCAATCGGCAAGTGTGCGGGAGCCCTGTCGGTTTAAACCGCAGCTGTTACAGGGTTTGTGTAACGAGTCCTCCGTAACTAAAGACATTGCGCCCTGTCCTGTGACTGACCGATAGCCCGTCATGGCGCTGGACCAATCATAAGAGGGCTATACGTGGGCTCGCCTGGAGGGAGTGGCCAGTGTTAGCATCCAATCCACGAGGCAGAAAACCGAACCTTGTTCTGCCAAGTGGCGTATCGATTGTGCAGCATGTCAGCTGTACAGCAAGCACTATGAGAGGGAGGTGGACTGTTTACAGAGAGCAATTTAGAACACATACCATGACAAATGTAAACAGTTCATCGTCAGCTAGCAGAGGCTATGTATGCCATGACAAAACAGATTTAGGCTGATAAGCAAGAAATATTGAATAAATTGCACAATGGATAAATATATATGTACAGACATATACACAGATATATAAAATTGAGACCAGATGGAATATACATAACCCCTATCTGAGACAGACATAAATAAACCATGTATGTGTATAGGAGAATGATGGTTATATATATGAATATGCACGGAACTAATGGAATCAATTTAAAAATCAATTTATAAAAACAACCAATGAAAGAAATGTAAATAAGATGCGTATGAATAAATTATCGGCATTAATGTGTCTTGGCCGTGTGGGAGTGTCAGAATTAATTCTGGATAGGTACATGTAGTCTATGACCTCTTCATAGGTGAAAGGTTAAACATATTAGATTAGTTAAAATAATTCGGATAAAAGAGAAATGATTTAAGAACAGAGAAAATGATGGAAACATGGGTGCTGCTAGTTGAATGTATTAGTTGGCACCTGATAAAACAATAATAATACTTGTTTAAAAATTAGAAAATAAGACTTAATGTTGGATTAAAAGATTAATAATTGGATTTAAACATTACAATTTATTAGAGTTTATTAGAGTGATGACCAGCCCTGAGTCATAATCAGCAGATATATCTGTAACTTTTAAAGGGCTGCAAGGAAATTAGAGGGTTTTTATTGTTAATACATGGATAATATGGATTATATAATTTGTATGAGGATCAATATTAGCTAGTATAGTGGAGAGTCTGGAACACCATAATGTATTGCCTGGTCTGGGCTAGACCAGGCATGTAGTGAGCCCACCACAGTTATAGATGTCAGCACTCCAGAATTTGGTAATGGATAAAATGTGATGCTCATAGGGATGAGGTCAACTCTAGGCCCTCATTGAGACCTACCGGGTGTAGGCTATTTAGGGAATATATCCAAAAAGCCTCCCTGTGGCACAAACGCTTGAATCTTATACCCTCGTCTGGATTGTCGGGAATGGCCTCAACCCCGAAAACTCTCAATCCCTCAGGATTGGACTTGTGTGCCTCTATGAAGTGCCTAGAGAGAGAGTGTTCAGTCACCTTTTTAAGGATATTCCTCTTATGCTCCCCAAACCTCGTCCTTAATGTCCTGATGGTCCGCCCTACGTATAGTTTACCGCAGGGACAGACAATCCCATATATAACATACTGAGTGGCACAATTGATAAATTGTCGAATTGGAAAGCTTTTACCACTGGGGTTGGGGACTTCCTTCTTTCTATGCCAGAAATAAGGGCAGGCTCCGCAATTGTGAATATTGCATTTGTAGCAGCCTGTCTGTCCAAAAAGTCCTTTGCCCAAATTCATATTTTTGGTGGATTTTAATTTGCTGGGTGCTATCATGCTCCGTAGATCTTTGGGTCTCTTGTAGATCACACTAGGGAATTTGGGAAGAGATTCCCTAAAAAGTGGATCTTCCTCTAGAATCCGCCAGTGTTTCTTAAGGATTCTATTTATCTTGAAGGCTCCATCATTATATTGTGTGCAAAAATGTATTTTGGAAGATTGGCTATCTGGACGAGCTTTTTTGGGGCGGGTAATAAGATGTTTATTATAGGCCCTTCCTATGATATCAGCATCGTATCCTTTATCAAGGAATTTTTGAGTGAGACCTACGCCTAGAGACTCATAATCTGAGTTTAGGGTGCATGTTCTCCTCAATCTTCCGAATTGACCGTCCGGCACGTTTCTAATCCATCGGGGATGGTGATTACTCTTAGCATGTAGATAAGAGTTTCCCGCTGTGGGTTTGAAGTGGGTTTTAGAAATTATTGTGCCTGTCTGGTCAAATGTCAATTCGAGGTCTAAGAAGACCAAGGATTTATCATCCACTGTATATGTAAAATCTAGATGGAAGGGATTGTTTTTACAGAAGTCTACAAAAGATAGTAGTTCTTCTTTGTTCCCATCCCAGATTATGATGATATCATCAATATATCTAGCATACAACACCAGTTTGGACCCAAAGGGGTTGTTGCGCCAGATGTGTGACTCTTCCCAAAGCCCCATCAGTAGATTCGCATAGCTGGGGGCAAAGCTGGCCCCCATAGCTGTGCCTTTTAGCTGTATATAAAAGGAGTCTAAGAAGGTAAAATAATTGTGGGTCAGGACAAACTCTATTGCTTCCAGAATAAAATTGGCCTGTTTAGAATTGAACAGGCCTGATGAGGACATAAAATGTTGGACAGCTCTAAGTCCAAAAGTGTGTTCGATGGAAGTGTAGAGTGAGGCGACATCTAGGGATGCCCACAAGTATCCTTCTTTCCATTTATATTCTTTCAATATCTCTAGAATATGCCCAGAGTCCCTAACGTATGAAGGGAGTGATCCCACTAGGGGCTGTAGAAACCAGTCGATATAGTTGGCTAGGTTATAGGTCAGGCTGTCCATGCCTGCTATGATGGGCCTCCCTGGTGGTCTTGTCGGGTTTTTATGAATCTTTGGGATATGGTAGAAATATGGAATACAGGGATGTGGAGCTAGAAGGAATCTATATTCAGATTTCTGAAGAATCCCTGAGGTATATGCTTGTTTGAGGAGTACTTCCAACTGGTTTTTGTAGGTCACAGTTGGGTTCCCTGCTAATTTCTCATAAGTGGAGGAGTCCGACAGTAGCCTCTGGGCCTCTGCAGTGTAGTCTGTTTTGTCTTGTATGACCAACCCTCCACCTTTATCTGCCTGTTTGATGACTATATTGGCGTTGGTGCTGAGGGATTTTACTGCTGCCTTCTCCTTTTGGGTAAGGTTCCTAGGCTTTGTACCTTTAGTGGAACAAAGCTTCTTAAAATCAGTATGCACCAATTGATAAAAAGTGGATATGAAATTGCCTTTAGAGTGGTGAGGGTAAAAGGTAGACTGTGGTCTGAAGGGAGTGGCTCTAACTTCTGGATCCATAAAGGGAAGGGACTCGGGAGTGAGCTAATATCCGTCCCAGAGTTCTTCCAGGTCTCTGGCTGCCTGGTCATCTGAGGAAGAGTCTAGCTCAGCAACTGCTGGAACTGTCATAATTGATTGGTGTGTGGGTTTGGCGTTTTTTTGAAGAAAATGGCGGTGGAGCGTAAGCTTACGAATATATCTATGGAGATCTAAAAAGATCGCAAAGTCATTAGGGGGAGAGTTAGGGGCAAAGCTTAGTCCCTTAAGGAGGACCGCATGTTCGATATCATCTAGAGGATGCGAGGACAGGTTAAATATTTTAATTGTGGTGTCTGTAGGGGGGACTAAGGCTGTGGACTTGTTTTGCCTTTTTTGCTGTATCTGGCATCCACTTCTACAACCTCTCCTTCTCTTCCCTCCGTTGATCTTTTCTTTTTGCGTACTTTTAATGTGCGGGCTTGTGATAAAAAAGACTCGGCTTCCCTAATGGTGCAACCTTCTCTGGATGTAAGAGATTTGGGTTTGGTGCCCACTCTATTCCATTCCACCAGGGTTTCTTGTTCATCCACTGCTGATGCCCATGAATTATCCATATGGGAAGGTAGGGAAAGGGGAAGGGGGAGCACACCCACAGTGGTGGGACTCCTGGGGGGGGAGGGGGACCCCAAATGGAAAGCTGTCTCTTCCTCTAAACCGGGGGTAGAGGCAACTGCCCTTGGAAAGTTCTTCCCATATGGGGACCGGTGAGGTCTCCCTGTGGAATGTGATTTGTGAATGGAAGGGCTATTATGCTCAGGATGAAGCTCCTGATGGGATGTATATTTACAACCCACTCTGGAGGTAGGACGGGATAACTTTGTGTTAGTATGTGCTCTTGTCAGTGTGCTTTTTCTATTTGTGTTGTTAAATCCATGTGACGTTTTAGTCTCATACCCATTGCGCTGTGGAAACCTGGAGTATTGCCTAGAATCGATATCATGTGGCTGTATCCCTTTGGCGAGATTAGTGGGGTTGGTTGCCCACTCCCCCCTATGTTCAGGTCTATCCCGGGATGGGAAGCTCCTAGTATGCGTCCCCCTGGGCCCCTTTGATGGATCATATCTATGGTGGGAATTGGAGCGCGGGGGTTGAGAATTACTCGTTCTCTTCCAGGAGAAGATATTGCCTTTCTTGAAATCCCCATGGTCTCTCGAAAACTTCCCTTGCTTTTTCTCTAGTAAGCTATTTTCAAATCTAAGAATTTTATTGTGGATCGATCTGTCCCATTCTGAAAAACTGGGATGATTTCGATACAATTTTAATTGGTCATTAAGTGTAATAATGCTCTCTTTGGCAGTTTCCAATAATCGTTCTCTCTGTATAATGATAAGGGACATCCATTCTCTAGAACAGAGAAGGGCTTGTTCGTCCCATTTGTCTTTTAGATCAGGGTCTAAGAAATTACATGTTTTGGTGATACGTAGCCCCCTAGGGACCAATTTAACCTTAATATAATGTTTGAGGGATTCTGCATCCCACCAATGTAACATTTCTTTCTCCAAAGTGTTTTTTAATCTATAAAAAAGTTTAATCATATTTTTTGTCATGTCTTCATTAGCTGGATCGGTGACTGGTGCCGACATGGTGTCTGATTTGTTTGAGTCATGGTTGGTGAAATCCTTAAATAGGTTGGCTCTTCTGCTAAAGCGATCCTCCAATGTGGAAGTCATAGTGCAAAAAGCGTATTTAAATGAAGTGGGTATATCGGTCTTGATTGGTAGAGTCTGTATGGGCAATCCACGGCAGCTTTAGAAACCCTTGATGTCCAGCCGGACAAAGTGACAGTACAGAAAAAACAAAAAAGCGCCAGAGGGGACTGCTCAACCAGTACAAACCAATGTACACATGAATAAAATTAGAATCAAAGTCTATTTGGAAATAGATGAATGAATAAAAAATTGGTGAATGAGTAAAATAAAAAACACGTTTAAAAACACGTTTAAAAGATGTGTGTCTGTAGGAAGCTGCCCCAAATCAGCCGGGGAGACTGTAAATCTAGGGAAAAAACACAAACAAGGGGCGCCTTTCCTGGTGCAGACAAATTTAATAAGATCAGAATTGAAGAAACATATAAAACATACTCACAAAATTCATGATAGAAGTATAAAAGATATATAAGTTAAGTCCATGGACCCAAGGTGAAGTCTATGAGAGCTGCACAGCCGTGTCTATGTGTCAGCAGGAGACTGTGTGCTGTATGATGACGCGTTTCCGGGGTCACGCCCCCTTCATCAGATACAGACCTCCTCCGTCCCATGTGCTAGATATAGTAGTGACTGGCCAATCGGCAAGTGTGCGGGAGCCCTGTCGGTTTAAACCGCAGCTGTTACAGGGTTTGTGTAACGAGTCCTCCGTAACTAAAGACATTGCGCCCTGTCCTGTGACTGACAGATAGCCCGTCATGGCGCTGGACCAATCATAAGAGGGCTATACGTGGGCTCGCCTGGAGGGAGTGGCCAGTGTTAGCATCCAATCCACGAGGCAGAAAACCGAACCTTGTTCTGCCAAGTGGCGTATCGATTGTGCAGCATGTCAGCTGTACAGCAAGCACTATGAGAGGGAGGTGGACTGTTTACAGAGAGCAATTTAGAACACATACCATGACAAATGTAAACAGTTCATCGTCAGCTAGCAGAGGCTATGTATGCCATGACAAAACAGATTTAGGCTGATAAGCAAGAAATATTGAATAAATTGCACAATGGATAAATATATATGTACAGACATATACACAGATATATAAAATTGAGACCAGATGGGATATACATAACCCCTATCTGAGACAGACATAAATAAACCATGTATGTGTATAGGAGAATGATGGTTATATATATGAATATGCACGGAACTAATGGAATCAATTTAAAAATCAATTTATAAAAACAACCAATGAAAGAAATGTAAATAAGATGCGTATGAATAAATTATCGGCATTAATGTGTCTTGGCCGTGTGGGAGTGTCAGAATTAATTCTGGATAGGTACATGTAGTCTATGACCTCTTCATAGGTGAAAGGTTAAACATATTAGATTAGTTAAAATAATTCGGATAAAAGAGAAATGATTTAAGAACAGAGAAAATGATGGAAACATGGGTGCTGCTAGTTGAATGTATTAGTTGGCACCTGATAAGACAATAATAATACTTGTTTAAAAATTAGAAAATAAGACTTAATGTTGGATTAAAAGATTAATAATTGGATTTAAACATTACAATTTATTAGAGTTTATTAAAGTGATGACCAGCCCTGAGTCATAATCAGCAGATATATCTGTAACTTTTAAAGGGCTGCAAGGAAATTAGAGGGTTTTTATTGTTAATACATGGATAATATGGATTATATAATTTGTATGAGGATCAATATTAGCTAGTATAGTGGAGAGTCTGGAACACCATAATGTATTGCCTGGTCTGGGCTAGACCAGGCATGTAGTGAGCCCACCACAGTTATAGATGTCAGCACTCCAGAATTTGGTAATGGATAAAATGTGATGCTCATAGGGATGAGGTCAACTCTAGGCCCTCATTGAGACCTACCGGGTGTAGGCTATTTAGGGAATATATCCAAAAAGCCTCCCTGTGGCACAAACGCTTGAATCTTATACCCTTGTCTGGATTGTCGGGAATGGCCTCAACCCCGAAAACTCTCAATCCCTCAGGATTGGACTTGTGTGCCTCTATGAAGTGCCTAGGGAGAGAGTGTTCAGTCACCTTTTTAAGGATATTCCTCTTATGCTCCCCAAACCTCGTCCTTAATGTCCTGATGGTCCGCCCTACGTATAGTTTACCGCAGGGACAGACAATCCCATATATAACATACTGAGTGGCACAATTGATAAATTGTCGAATTGGAAAGCTTTTACCACTGGGGTTGGGGACTTCCTTCTTTCTATGCCAGAAATAAGGGCAGGCTCCGCAATTGTGAATATTGCATTTGTAGCAGCCTGTCTGTCCAAAAAGTCCTTTGCCCAAATTCATATTTTTGGTGGATTTTAATTTGCTGGGTGCTATCATGCTCCGTAGATCTTTGGGTCTCTTGTAGATCACACTAGGGAATTTGGGAAGAGATTCCCTAAAAAGTGGATCTTCCTCTAGAATCCGCCAGTGTTTCTTAAGGATTCTATTTATCTTGAAGGCTCCATCATTATATTGTGTGCAAAAATGTATTTTGGAAGATTGGCTATCTGGACGAGCTTTTTTGGGGCGGGTAATAAGATGTTTATTATAGGCCCTTCCTATGATATCAGCATCGTATCCTTTATCAAGGAATTTTTGAGTGAGACCTACGCCTAGAGACTCATAATCTGAGTTTAGGGTGCATGTTCTCCTCAATCTTCCGAATTGACCGTCCGGCACGTTTCTAATCCATCGGGGATGGTGATTACTCTTAGCATGTAGATAAGAGTTTCCCGCTGTGGGTTTGAAGTGGGTTTTAGAAATTATTGTGCCTGTCTGGTCAAATGTCAATTCGAGGTCTAAGAAGACCAAGGATTTATCATCCACTGTATATGTAAAATCTAGATGGAAGGGATTGTTTTTACAGAAGTCTACAAAAGATAGTAGTTCTTCTTTGTTCCCATCCCAGATTATGATGATATCATCAATATATCTAGCATACAACACCAGTTTGGACCCAAAGGGGTTGTTGCGCCAGATGTGTGACTCTTCCCAAAGCCCCATCAGTAGATTCGCATAGCTGGGGGCAAAGCTGGCCCCCATAGCTGTGCCTTTTAGCTGTATATAAAAGGAGTCTAAGAAGGTAAAATAATTGTGGGTCAGGACAAACTCTATTGCTTCCAGAATAAAATTGGCCTGTTTAGAATTGAACAGGCCTGATGAGGACATAAAATGTTGGACAGCTCTAAGTCCAAAAGTGTGTTCGATGGAAGTGTAGAGTGAGGCGACATCTAGGGATGCCCACAAGTATCCTTCTTTCCATTTATATTCTTTCAATATCTCTAGAATATGCCCAGAGTCCCTAACGTATGAAGGGAGTGATCCCACTAGGGGCTGTAGAAACCAGTCGATATAGTTGGCTAGGTTATAGGTCAGGCTGTCCATGCCTGCTATGATGGGCCTCCCTGGTGGTCTTGTCGGGTTTTTATGAATCTTTGGGATATGGTAAAAATATGGAATACAGGGATGTGGAGCTAGGAGGAATCTATATTCAGATTTCTGAAGAATCCCTGAGGTATATGCTTGTTTGAGGAGTACTTCCAACTGGTTTTTGTAGGTCACAGTTGGGTTCCCTGCTAATTTCTCATAAGTGGAGGAGTCCGACAGTAGCCTCTGGGCCTCTGCAGTGTAGTCTGTTTTGTCTTGTATGACCAACCCTCCACCTTTATCTGCCTGTTTGATGACTATATTGGCGTTGGTGCTGAGGGATTTTACTGCTGCCTTCTCCTTTTGGGTAAGGTTCCTAGGCTTTGGTACCTTTAGTGGAACAAAGCTTCTTAAAATCAGTATGCACCAATTGATAAAAAGTGGATATGAAATTACCTTTAGAATGGTGAGGGTAAAAGGTAGACTGTGGTCTGAAGGGAGTGGCTCTAACTTCTGGATCCATAAAGGGAAGGGACTCGGGAGTGAGCTCATATCCGTCCCAGAGTTCTTCCAGGTCTCTGGCTGCCTGGTCATCTGAGGAAGAGTCTAGCTCAGCAACTGCTGGAACTGTCATAATTGATTGGTGTGTGGGTTTGGCGTTTTTTTGAAGAAAATGGCGGTGGAGCGTAAGCTTACGAATATATCTATGGAGATCTAAAAAGATCGCAAAGTCATTAGGGGGAGAGTTAGGGGCAAAGCTTAGTCCCTTAAGGAGGACCGCATGTTCGATATCATCTAGAGGATGCGAGGACAGGTTAAATATTTTAATTGTGGTGTCTGTAGGGGGGACTAAGGCTGTGGACTTGTTTTGCCTTTTTTGCTGTATCTGGCATCCACTTCTACAACCTCTCCTTCTCTTCCCTCCGTTGATCTTTTCTTTTTGCGTACTTTTAATGTGCGGGCTTGTGATAAAAAAGACTCGGCTTCCCTAATGGTGCAACCTTCTCTGCATATAAGAGATTTGGGTTTGGTGCCCACTCTATTCCATTCCACCAGGGTTTCTTGTTCATCCACTGCTGATGCCCATGAATTATCCATATGGGAAGGTAGGGAAAGGAGAAGGGGGAGCACACCCACAGTGGTGGGACTCCTGAGGGGAGGGGGACCCCAAATGGAAAGCTGTCTCTTCCTCTAAACCGGGGGTAGAGGCAACTGCCCTTGGAAAGTTCTTCCCATATGGGGACCGGTGAGGTCTCCCTGTGGAATGTGATTTGTGAATGGAAGGGCTCCTTATGCTCAGGATGAAGCTCCTGATGGGATGTATATTTAAAACCCACTCTGGAGGTAGGACGGGATAACTTTGTGTTAGTATGTGCTCTTGTCAGTGTACTTTTTCTATTTGTGTTGTTAAATCCATGTGACGTTTTAGTCTCATACCCATTGCGCTGTGGAAACCTGGAGTATTGCCTAGAATCGATATCATGTGGCTGTATCCCTTTGGCGAGATTAGTGGGGTTGGTTGCCCACTCCCCCTTTTTTCAGGTCTATCCCGGGATGGGAAGCTCCTAGTATACGTCCCCCTGGGCCCCTTTGATGGATCGTATCTATGGTGGGAATTGGAGCGCGGGGGTTGAGAATTACTCGTTCTCTTCCAGGAGAAGATATTGCCTTTCTTGAAATCCCCATGGTCTCTCGAAAACTTCCCTTGCTTTTTCTCTAGTAAGCTATTTTCAAATCTAAGAATTTTATTGTGGATCGATCTGTCCCATTCTGAAAAACTGGGATGATTTCGATACAATTTTAATTGGTCATTAAGTGTAATAATGCTCTCTTTGGCAGTTTCCAATAATCTTTATACTGCATTTATCCTCCTAAATGCATTCGGAGTCATCCAACATGGATAATTATGCAGTATATAAGCAAGCTGAGGCATCCAAACCATAATAAGATTGAGTCTACCCACCAATGTCAAGGGTAGCCTACACCAAGTATTACATTGTTTCCTGAATTTCTGCAAAACAAGTGTTCTATTATCTTCTACATAATTCACACTATTTACTCTAATCCGAACTCCCAAATACACAAATGAGTCCACAATTTGTACGTGTTGCAGTTGCTCAGGTAACGGGTCCTGCATTGGATCTATCAAAAGAAGCATAAAGTTACTCCAGTTTACCTCCAACCCTGAATATTTCCCAAAATCTAAAAGTATGGACATAACCTCTATCAAGGAGTAATTAGTATCTGCCAAGAAAATCACCGCATCATCTGCATATAATATTATCTTATCTTCCTCCTCCCGCTGTTTAAATCCTACCACCTTAAATGATCTTCTTATTAGATTGAATAATGGTTCTATCGCTAGAGAAAACTAGTTCCCCTCGTTAGCCTAAAGGCTGAGGATACCAACTTATTCACTTGGATTTTAGCAAAGGTACTGACATACAACACCCGAACACTCAAAATAAACCTAGGGCCAAATCCAAACGCTGTAAGTATTGCCCACAAATAGTCCCACTCTATACTATCAAAAGCTTTTGCATTATCCAAAGATAGCAAAGCTCTATTCCCTATTTGTTCAGAGGGCACTTGCATATTTAAATAGACTCTCCTTATATTATGAGCCATCGATTTATTTGGCATAAAGCCACATTGATCAGGATTTATTATCGTTTGGATTATATTTGATAACCTATTCGCTAGCACTTTTGCGATTATTTTAACATCAGCTCCTAGCAAAGAAATAGGTCTGTAAGATTCCGGCAACAATAAATCTTCTCTTTTTTTCTGCAGGACTATAATTGTGGCCATATACACAGATTCAGGCAGCCTCCCTATTTGTATTGCCTCCTCATATGTTTGCAATAAGGCAGGCAACAAAACAAGCCAAATGTCTTGAACGCCTCTATTGGGAGGCCATGCATACCCGGAGCTTTCCCATTTGGAAAACTAGCCACCGCCTGTTCTAACTCCTTTAACCTCCCTGGCGGTAATCCCGAGTCTGGCTCGGGCTGAATTTTCAATGCTAGGAGCGGTAACCCCGAGCCAGACTCGGGGCTGCAGAGAAAAGTGACACTCACCTTGTCCCTGCGAGCCCGCGGCGTCCTCTGCTGTACGCGGCCCGAAAATGAAACTAAAAGCCGGCATCTGACTTTTAGTTTCGTTTTCGGGCGTCACAGCAGGCGGGAAATTCAAAAGTGAAAAGTTGTAATGTACATAGAATACACACAATACAATGTAATCTGCTATGATTACACTTATGTATCAAACTATTGTACCGCTTTTGGTACAAAATTCCTGACATAATCATACCGCCAGGGAGGTTAAAGTAATCAGTGTGTGTAAAATCTCCTTATTTAACTGGGATATTCTATTAAATGATATAGTATCTATGAACTGCATAAGGTCCTCCCTTCTATGCATTACCATCGTAGTATATAGCGCATTATAAAACTGTTGAAAAATGAATACAATTTTTCCGTAATTAGTGTAAATACAGCCATCAAGGTTAAATGCCTTCACTTATGGAACAGAATCTTGTGACCGTGACAATTCAGCAAGCAATCTCCCAATGTTCTCCCCCTCTTCCCAGGATTTTTGATTACCAAAAAATAATTTATTTTTTGCCTTTTCCTTTCCAATGAGTTTTAAATGCTCTTGGGCTTTCACACCATTCTCCACACATCTTTTCATCCAGATTCATTATAAACTAGGCTTCCTTCTTGCCCACTTCTATCCGTGCCTCTTCCTCGTCCTTATCTCACTTCCTCCTTACCCTACTAATCTGTTGTGAAAATATCCCCCTCATGTATGCCTATAGAGAATGCCATATAATCCCCTGTGACGTAGACTTTGCATTTGTATTTAAGAATAGTGATATCTCTCTTCCCAATTTATCCTGATCCAGTAATAAACATAACCAACCCGGATTAAATTTTCATGGTAACTTATGTTAATAACCCCTATTTCCATCTATCATGACTATTGGTGAATGATCAGAAAGTGATTTCGGTTGTATCTCAACCGACTTAATTAGTGGTAATAAATCTCTTGAACATAAAACGAAATCTATCCTAGACAATGTGTTATGTGTTTTAGAAAAACATGTAAATTGATATTCTACTGGGTGCAGCAAACGCCACACGTCGTACAACCCCGTCTCTTTACAAAAATTATACAGCGCAGTGACCTCACTAGTGCCCTGGTCCCTTGTTACAGGGAATGTATCTAATAGTGCATTCATATCATTATTAAGTCCCCCATTACTATAATTTGAATAGGTAATCCTTAATAACAGCAATCATGTTCTGGAGTACCACATTGGAATAAGGAGGAGGAATATATACATTTACCAGTATACATTCCAAATCATAGATTTTACAGTGTATAAATACATATCTACCCTCTTTTTCACATTGAACCTCTAAACAGGAAAAAGCTATATCTTTACAAACCAACACTGAGACCCCTCATGAATATAGAGAACAGCAAGCGTGGGCTGAATATTGTATAAACTTACTGTATGTTCTAACCACTTCACATTATTACCCACCATATGAGTTTCTTGTAAACAAACTATTGAAGGCTTATGGGGCATAATGTAAGAAAACACTGTACAACGCTTTATTTTATGACCCAGACCCCTAACATTCCAGGATATTATCGACAACTTTTGTTTATCCACTCCCAGTCCTTGACAATATCCCCATCACAGTCATATACCAGAGCATAACCCGCAGCAAACTCCCTCCTTTTCCCTTTCCTCATTCCTTGAAACTGATACAAAAAACATAACACAGACATAACACACACACACAAAATAAAAATCCCCCATATATAAACTCCACTCATACAAAACAAAAACACAACAGAGACAAAAGACACAGAACCTCCCCCCCCCAAAAAAAAATATATATATATATAAAAACTCAACTCGGGCGCACAATAGGGGGTTAAAGACGTTTACCACTCTCATCCATTTATTCTGCAGTTCAGATCACAGCGTGTTATATTCACTACTTAATATCTGCTATCCTCTCCTTTCTTTTTGTCTATATATTTTAATGATGTTTCTATTTGTCTATGAGAATATTTGTCTAGCCAATCCAAGACTGCCACGGGCGATTCAAAGAAAAGAGTCCCTTCATTAGCAATTATCCGCAGTTTTGCTGGGTACATGTCTGCTGCAACCCGGGGCAGTTCCACAATAAAGTCCATGGCAAGATCCCTCCATGGCGAGGTAGACACAGGTAAGGGTTGCAGCAGCCCTACGGGCTTGGAGGCGGGTTTCTTGTGCAGCGCGCAGACAGAGCAGGAGCCTACAAAGGACCGTACGTCCGCTGCCAGAGAGGGCCACCAAAACCGGCTTTGTATGCACTCCAGAGTGTTGCGTATACCCTGATGACCCGCTGTAGGGTGGTCATGATGGTGCTGAAGAATGGGCACTCGTTGGGGCGTGGGCACATAGATTTGCTGGTGTTGATAACGGAGCCCCAGTTTCAGAGGAAGATGGGCTGCTTCCGGTGGAGCATGCCTGCTGGCCCGTCTGATCTCCTCAAGCAAGGAGTGCCGAGTAGCCAGGAAGTATGCGTTGGGCAATATGGGTTCCGGAGGTGTGAGAGTGGTCTCGGTGTCGTGGAGGCGAGAAAGGGCGTCAGCTTATGTTGCTGAGGTGTCTGGGAGAAGATGAGAATGTCGTCTAAATACACAACCACATACGTATCCAGGAGGTCCCGAAAGACGTCATGCCCCGAAGCACTGGAACGTGGCCGGGGCATTACAGAGCCCAAAGGGCATCACCATATACTCGTAATGACCGAATCGAGATCGGAAGGCCATCTTCCACTCGTCACCCTCCCGGATGCAGACGAGGTTGTAGGCCCCCCGAAGGTCAATCTTTGTGAAGATCCTGGCATCTTTCACTCTGTCCAATAGGTCAGAAATGAGAGGGAGCGTATTGAGAGTATTTGTTCTTCCTTGTGATGTCGTTCAGCGCTCTGTAATCGACACAAGGCCGTAGACCACCCTCCTTCTTGCCCACGAAGAAGATACCAGCGCCCACTGGTGAGGTAGAGGGGCGGATTAACCCCTTTGCTAGGCTTTCTTCGATATATTCCCGCAGGGCCTTGGTCTCTGGTTCGGACAGGTTGTATAGCCGCCCATGCGGCAACAGAGCTCGCGGAAGTAGGTCAATGGGGCAGTCGTAGGGTCTGTGAGGGGGTAAGGTGTCTGCTCCGGTCTTCTCGAAGACGTCCGCGTACTCCTGGTATTTACCAGGTAGCATGTGTGCGGAAGTGCCCAGGGCCGTCAGCGGGCCAGGAACGGAGAGGACGCCATGGGAGGAACAGAAAGGGGACCGGAATGTGACGTGTCCGGTGGTCCAGTTGATTTGGGGGTTGTGCTTCCTAAGCCAGGGGATGCCCAGTATGACTGGGAACAATGGAGACGGTACTATGTCCCATGTGATCTCTTCGTGGTGGTGGCTTCCGATGGACAGAGACATGGGCGGAGACTCCAGGGCAACGGGACCCGTCTTTAACGTGCTACCATCCACCATGTGAAATAGAGATGGGTGTTTCTTGGGGTGCAACGGAATCCTCAGTCGGGAGGCGAGGTCATGATCCAAAAAGCAGCTGCTAGCACCAGAGTCGATGAGAGCCGAGAGGTCGATGCCACCACCGTCCAGCTGCAGGGAGATACGGATGGTGAGATGAGACGAACGGTCATACATAGGCATATGCCGGCATACAGCAGGGTAAGCAAGCCTAGCTGCTGGCGGTTTGATGGGACAGTCCTTCAGTACATGACG